>NC_055705.1:3969416-4160854 GCF_017639745.1 Melanotaenia boesemani | reverse complement strand
CATGACTTCATGCCTCAAATTTTATTAGTTGCTTAAGTAAAGCTAAAACCAAATACAGTCGTCTTCTGAGGCTAAGTAGCAACATATTAGCAAGAGGATAAATAGTGTATAGGTTTCATTACATGCACATTTAACGTCACTCATAGAGACCTGCATACCTTTATCTTTTGAGCATTTCTCCTCTTCTTCTTTTCCTTCTCTTTCTGGGCACCTGATGGTTTCTTTGGTCTTTTGTCCGTGATACACCTTGACTCGACGTAACATCATCACCTTTTCCGTCCATCAAACACCCAGAGGATCAGGCTCCTTCTTGCTTTTCCTCTGAGAGTGAGACTCAACCTGCTCACAACCTCTGCAGTTGCGAGTTGATCCCCGTCTCCCCCCTGGCTTTTCTTCTAACACACACACAACCTGTATACATGACTCTCAGCAGCAAGTTGACACGATAGTCGGGCCCATTAACTTGACGTGGAAACGAGTGGTATAGTCTAGAAAACTGGCGATTTTATTTTTTTTCCGAGGGCACTCGTCGCCCCCAAATAGATCGTCCACCTTGCCCATAGCTAAAACCATCCCTGGTTTAAGATTTTGTGTTGATGTTCAAACAACAGGAGTTCCCCTCGTTCTAAAGACGACTGCATCCTGTTATGTTATGTACAGCATTAAATACGGTTATGAAATAAGAAAATGCTACAATAAATATCTGTATGAGTTCAGCTTGGAGTGAAATGTGTCCTGAGATCAGCTCACATCAGTTCAACAAGCCTAGATTCAGTCGGTAAGGCTGCTGTCATTAAAAACTCAGTAAAGCAGCCATTGTAGGGTTTTTAAAAATACAGTAAAGGATGAAAAATATTTAATAGGATAGAAAGACAAAAACATCAATCCCTCTCATTTGTTCAGACTGATGGTAACTAAATATTTTAATATGTAGGTGTTGACAAACATGCAGTTATTGTGGTATTTATGTATTTATTTATCCAGTTTACTGGTAATTTCAGTTTGATTCACAAAATATTCTATGAAAAAGTTACTACCACTTCCTTTCTCCTCAGTGGAGCTGCTCTCAAAATAATTTTCCAAACACATGAAGTTTCTGGACAAAGTACCGGTATCAGACCGGTATCAGACTGGTATTGGATCCGTATCAGACTGGTATCAGACCAGTATCGGATCGGTATCAGACCGGTATCGGATCGGTATCAGACTGGTATCAGACCGGTATCGGATCGGTATCAGACCGGTATCGGATCGGTATCGGATCGGTATCGCTGCTACTGGCTTGACCATCCTGGTCAATAATCCACTCAGACCAATAATCCACCGCTACAATAGTCAAAAATAATCAATAACAGACCCAATATTTATTAGTTACTTAATAAATAGCTGGTGTTTAGAAAGTACAGCACACTTCTAATCATAGGCCTATAAAAGCCACAGTAAACTTAATAAATGAATCATCACTAATCCTAAAGCAATCTAAGAGTCAGTCCACAACAGCCCGATAATCTTTGTGTACCTAGCTTGAGACCACTCTGCTGATAAACATGTAAAACTAGTAGACGATTAACCTCGTAGGAGGAGAGTCTGTCAGGGTGGGATTTGAACCCACAGCTCCTTTTAGAGACCAGAATTCCCTGTTTTATAGAATGCAAGATGCTTAGATGCAAGATGGCGCCGCGGATGGCTGCCTCGATTTGTTGGTGCGCTCTGTTTTGTCTTGTTTTGTTTGTAAACACCGTTTTTTGTTTCGGTTCGCGGCTCTCTTTCACTAGAGAAGACCTCCTGAACATTCAGGAAAGAACTCCACGGGGTTTGTTTCCCGAGTTTCTGGCTCCTACAGCCGTTTTAGTGGACTTTTTAGTCAAAGGTGCCCTCACCTTAACTTCCCGGACTCCGCGCTACAGCTGGATGGATTCCAGCTTCACCGAGCGGACCGTGATACGCGGCTCTCTGGCAAAACAAAGGGTGGAGGTATTTGTTTCTACACCAATGCTGGCTGGTGCAACGACGTGACAGTGATACAACGGCACTGTTCTCCCCTCCTGGAAACTTTTATTATCAACTGCAAACCATTCTACTCCCCACGTGAGTTCGCTTCCTTCATTCTGGTCGGTGTTTACATCACGCCGGAGTGCAACGTGCAGGACGCACAGCGCGCACTCGCCGACCAGATACTGGAAGTGGAGCGGACCAACCCGGACTCTTTGGTTATTGTCCTCAGGGACTTTAACAAAGGCAAACTCAGTCACGAATTGCCTAAATACAAACAGTTTATTAAATGTGCTACCAGGGAGGGGAACATTCTCGATCACTGTTACACTACCGTCAGTAACGCATATGACGCCGTCAGCCGCGCTGCACTGGGACACTCCGACCACTACATGTCCACCTGATTCCTGCCTACAGACAGAAACTAAAACTTTCTAAACCTGTGGTGAGGACATCAAAGAAGTGGTCTAGTGAAGCTGCAGAAGACTTAAAGGCGTGTCTGGACTGCACTGACTGGGATGTCTTCAGGGCTGCTTCCACCAGTCTGGATGAGTACACAGAAGCTGTAACCTCATACATCAGCTTCTGTGAGGACTGCTGTGTACCAACACGCACCTGGGTGACTTATAACAATGACAAGCCCTGGTTCACACCCAGACTGAGACAGTTGAGGTCTGAAAAGGAAAGGGCTTTCAAAAGTGGCAACAGAGCAGAGTACATAGAGGCCAAGTACAGGTTCAGCAGGGCGGTGAGGGATGCTAAACAGCTGTACTCAAAGAAACTCCAACATCAGTTCTCCTCTAATGACTCTGCTTCTGTCTGGAGGGGGCTCAGGCAGATCACCAACTACAAGCCAAGAGCTCCCCCCGCTGCTAACGATCGACGTCTTGCCAACAACCTCAACGACTTCTACTGCCGCTTTGAAGACCACCTGGACAGCTCTCACGCCTCCCCCCACCACACCTCACACCGGCTCCAGCCTACCAGCCCCTCCCCCACCACCACAATAGAGGCTGTACACCTCTCACCATTACAGTGCCCCCTCCCCCTCCCCACGCCCCCCCCACCGTCACCTCTCTCTGTCCTTGAAAGAGATGTAAATAGGCTCTTCAAGAGACAGAACCCCCGCAAAGCTGCTGGGCCAGACTCCGTGTCTCCAGCCTGCCTGAAGCACTGTGCAGACCAGCTGTCTCCTCTGTTCACGGACATCTTCAACATCTCACTGGAGACATGCCATGTACCAGCATGTTTCAAGGCATCCACTATCATCCCAGTCCCCAAGAAACCGAGACCCACAGGACTGAATGACTACAGACCCGTCGCCCTGACCTCTGTGGTCATGAAATCCTTTGAGCGCCTGGTTCTGTCCCACCTCAAATCCATCACGGACTCACTCCTGGACCCCCTACAGTTTGCCTACAGAGCCAACAGGTCTGTAGACGACGCTGTAAATCTGGCCACTCACTTCATCCTCCAGCACCTGGACTCTGCAGGATCCTACGTCAGGATCCTGTTTGTGGATTTCAGCTCCGCATTTAACACAATCGTCCCGGCTCGTCTGCAGGACAAGCTTTCACAACTCAACGTGGCCGACACCACTTGCAGGTGGATCACTGACTTCCTGTCGGACAGGAAGCAGCGCGTGAGACTGGGAAGCCACACTTCGGACTCCAGGACGATCAGCACCGGCTCCCCGCAAGGCTGTGTTCTTTCTCCCCTGCTCTTCTCTCTGTACACGAACAGTTGCACCTCCAGTCACCAGTCTGTCAAGCTCCTGAAGTTTGCAGACGACACCACCCTCATTGGACTCATCTCTGGTGGGGATGAGTCCGCTTATAGATGGGAGATTGACCGTCTGATGGCTTGGTGCAGCAAGAACAGCCTGGAGCTCAATGCTTCCAAAACAGTAGAGATGATTATGGACTTCAGGAAGAGCACAGCCCCCCCCTCCCCTGTCATCCTGCGTGGCTCCCCAGTGGACACTGTGGAGTCCTTCCGCTTCCTGGGCACCATCATCTCCCAGGACCTCAGATGGGAGCTGAACATCAGCTCCCTCATCAAGAAGGCTCAGCAGAGGATGTACTTCCTGAGGCAGCTGAAGAAGTTCAATCTACCACGGACAATGCTGGTCCACTTCTACACTGCCATCATGGAGTCCATCCTCACCTCCTCCATCACCGTCTGGTACGCTGCTTCCTCTGCCAAGGACAGGTGCAGACTGCAGCGTATCATACGTTCTGCAGAAAAGGTGATTGGCTGCAGCCTTCCTTCTCTCCCAGAACTCTACTCCTCCAGAACCCTGAGGAGAGCAGGGAGGATAGCAGCTGACCCCTCCCACCCTGGACACCATCTGTTTGACCCTCTCCCCTCTGGCCGGAGGCTGCGGTCTATCAGAACCAGAACCTCCCGCCACAAAAACAGTTTCTTCCCCTCTGCCATCAGGCTTTGGAACTCACCTAAAGACTTACCTGACTAACTGACACAATGCAATTCGTTATTTTAGCGACATCTGGATGTTCGTTATCTTAACGCACATCCAAGCACACAGGAGTTATATTAACACACTCCCCCTCCATTGGTCACTTCAACTTGTACATTTTTATACTACAGACTGCACATTTCATGTAAATACACTTCTTACTTTTATCTTATTTTTATGTACATAACTATTTATTTCCACTCTTATATAGTTTTTCAGTCTTAATGTTATATGTTCAGTTGGCTTGTTCATATCTTTATGGTTCATATTTATTTATTTATATGTAGGCACCGTCAAATCACAACAAATTCCTTGGAATGGAAGTTACTTGGCAATAAATCTGATTCTGATTCTGATTCTGATTCGGAAACAACCGCTGTGTTTGGCGTCTTAGGCCGTTCAGCCTGAGTCGTATCTGACATGCAACATACCTGATGTTGAAAACCTCTGAAACCTGACAAGGAGTAAAACCTTAAACATGACTGCAATAAAAATACAGTTGTCACAGAAGAATGACTTAAACCGCTATTAGAAAAGCTTTTGTCACTTCATTTTTTCCATGAGATTTTGTTGCCCCAGGAAGTCTGTTTATAGTTGTTGATGTTATTATTTGTTAATGATGAACTGTGAGCAATAAAATGCTGCAAAACTATTAATGTTTAGCAAGATTTGTGTATAGTCGTCAGTGTGTGAGAGTAGCAAGGAAAGGATGACTTTGACTCACCTAGTTTTTTCTGGTTATTTGGTGTAGTTGTGTCCATGTCAAATCATAATCTGTTGCACCTGTAAACACGCTGTAAAGATTCGTAGCTGTCGATGTTCTCCAAGGAAGCGATCAGCTGAAGGTACCTGACCAAGCATCACTTTATGCTCAAAAACAAAAAGTCCAATTAGGAGATGTGTAATGGATCGCATGACGTGACTATGACTTCTTATAGAAATGGGCCTCAGTGTACTTTGAACTCTGCAAAGAGAGGATGTTTTTATTTTAAATGTGCACCAATACATACTGAAGTTGTCAGAAGTGGGATTTGAACCCACGCCTCCAGAAGAGACTGCAATGGAAATAAAGGCAATCCATGAAAATGGGTTTTTGGACAAACTTCACCTTCCTCGCATGGGCTCCCCAAGGGGGTGTAAAGATACACCGGAGGCATTTGTGCGAGCATCCCTCCCCCCTCTAGCCTACAGGAAAGGCATACGCGGTTTCAATAGTGTGGCTAGGGGGGCCGGTGCCACCCCCAAGGTTTGATTGGCCACCCCTGATGCCACCCCAAAGATCTTTGAAGCTCATTGGTTTGCATACATTTGAGCTTCCAGAAATTTACCGGCCGGACAGGACTTGGACGCAACAGGTGCACAGGATCGGCGGGCGGCAGCAGTTTTTTTTTTTTTTTATCTACAGTTTACTCATGGTAAGTCAATTTTCCCAGTCTGTCCTTTGCTACTTTTTGGTTTGCTGCTGTAATAGATTTTTTTTTAATGTTTGCTTTACGTTTAAGCCTACTACCGTGCTTACGTTTTTGGCTAGTAACACTAGCTTGTACTGTAAAACTCGTTTTGATGCTGGGGTGTGTTGGTATCTATGTTTGCTGAATGGTAGACTCCTCGCTCCGTGGTAAAAGTACTGATATCATTTGACAAGTTGATATATATGGGAAATATCTATCATCAAAAATATCTATTGGCAATAAAAACTATTCTAAGCTTAACTTTTGCTTAGCTTGACATTAAAAACAGTATGTAATTGGATCACACAGGTCAACAAACTCTCTGAAAGAATAACTTTATAGATAACGACTAGCCTAAAAATGTTGTCATTTGTTGTTCAAAGAGGCACACAGCCAGACATCTAATATTAGTAGAAGTAATATTAGATGATTGCATGGCACATCACACTATGAATTTTGCTGCACTATTTCTGTAATGTTCTGTTTCAACTAATACACTCTGATGTTGATAAAGAATAATTTCAGGATCCAGTATTTCACTGGGTTTAACAGTTGAAAAATATATTAAAGAAGTTTTGGTTGAAGTGTTACTCTAAAGAAACTTTTGCTGTCATGTCTAGTGTCACTGAATTAAAAGTTATGTTTTTCCATTCACTTAGGGAGAACTGAGATAAGAGGCATGTCTAAAAGAAAAGCAACATCCGTCAACATCCAAAGCTTTTTTTCCAAAAAGAAAAGTACCTGGTCAGAGCAGCCCCAGAGTCAGGCCAGACCGAGTAAGTCAGAGGATGACCAGGATCAGGCCAGACCCAGTAGGTCAGAGGATGACCAGGATCAGGCCAGACCCAGTAGGTCAGTTAAAATGTTTTAATATGGAAGTTGCAGTGTGTAGGTTATAGTATTGTGTTTATAACTATATTTTACTTGGTGTAAGATTGTGCTTTTATACCATGTGATTAGAATTGCAAACCAAAAAAAGTGTTAGGTAAATGGAATAATTTGGTTATGAATGTAGGTAAAAGTAATTAAATGCCAGCCCATGTGTTTGAATATAGGGAATATAACTGAAGACGAAGATGGTGAGGACAACTCTAACAGAGAAATAACCAGTGAGCCTCAGCCACCTGCCCCTAGTGATAACTTTCTCACCGGACCCAAAGGTATGTTTAGCGTTTTATTAGAGTATATTTTTATGTTGTCAGACCCATGACTTTCATTAATTCATTCATTTATTCAGTGCAAATAATGTGGTAAGGTCGCTGGTGGCAGGTAAGTGACGCTAATGCTGTAGGTGACGTAGTTCCGGGGGAGACGGCAGATTCAAACTAGGCGCGCCCAAACATTTCTACTTTCATTCGATTGTATTTTGTGCCAACTTAATCAAAATATTCGTTAAAGTAGGACTATAGTGTCTTTAAAAGGTACACTCTGGAGCACAGCGGGGAGGATTTGGCCAGCCTGACAGATTTTATAGATCGTTATTACGACAGAATCGTCATGGGGAAACCAAACAACACGTCCACCCCCTCCACCGCATCTAAGTCCAAGAGACAACGAAATGAGGATTCACCTGGAGCTATTTCACCAACGGGGAACGACTCAACAGACGTTCTGATCTCCATAGATAAGAAACTCAGCAGTTTTGATGCGCATTTGAGTCTGGTAGAAATTCTCCACAAGGAGTTCCAGGCGCTACGTGAATCGTTAGAATTCAGCCAGAAGCAGGTGGAAAGTCTGGCTGCAGAAAATGCCGGTCTCAGAGAGACGGTAAAATCCCTCACCGAGGGCTTGACCCGTCTCTCAGATGAAAATAAGAAGATTAAGGAAACGGTGATCGATCTGCAGGCGCGGAGCATGAGAGAGAACCTGGTATTTGCAGGGATTCCAGAGCAGACGGAGGAGGACCCCGAGACCACGGTGAAAAACTTAATCAAAACCCACCTGAAGCTCCCGGAGGAAACGGTGAAAAACATCTCCTTTGACAGAGTCCATCGGCTCGGCGGGAGGAAACCCGGGTCCAGCAGACCAAGACCCATAGTAGCGAAGTTCGTCAGCTTCAAACAGAAGGAGCAGGTGAAGAACCAGGGCCGCGAACTGAAGGGGACCAACTTCGGAGTAAACGACCAATATCCGAGAGAGATTCTGGACCGACGGAGAGTCCTGTTTCCCATCAGAAGGAAATCTATGGCTAATGGCGCTCGCGCTGTCATCGCGGTGGATAAACTGTTTATTAATGGACAACTGTACCGCGACCCGGACGTCACTCCGTGGCTCTTCTGATCCCAGGTGCTGTAAGTCAATCTCTCCAAATGATCACTCTTAACTCGCCATTATAGATCACTGACAGTAGAACACACTGCTCGTCTCACCACAGCCTCTACACCTAGATCGATGTATTTTTTTCTGTTTCACCACTCTTCTCACTTTTCACTTTTCACTATCTTTCTATTTCACGTCTTCACTGTTAATTGTAATCCAGCTCGTAATATCAGCAGCGCACGCAACACCGTCAGGACGCACAGCCGCACCATACATGATACATATAAACACTTGCGTTTTATGTATGAGAGAACACGCATTAAGGTAGACTACATATACGGACATTTAACATACGGACAAACGCGCGCAATCAGGCTGCATGCAAACACGCGCGAACACGCAAGAGGGGCGCACAAAGACACACGCGTCAGTAACACGCATGAAGCATTAAACCGTTCACAATAACCATGTTAAAAATCGTCTGTTGGAATGTACATGGAGCCGGTTCCAGGGAGAAGAGGTTGAAGATCTTTAATAAATTACAGGAGCTGCAGGCTGACATTGTCTTACTACAAGAGACTCATTTAACAAACTCAACCATAGATCTTCTTAAAACAGCTCAGTTTCCTCATGTTTACTCAGCCTGTTATAATTCTAGGCAGAGAGGAGTAGCTACTCTTATTAATAAGAGACTAAAATTTGACATAGATAGCACAGTAGTGGATCCGGAAGGCAGATTTCTGATAACTTTATTATCTATTTGTAATATCAAATTATGTATTACCAATGTGTACGGCCCCAATGCAGATGATCCCTCCTTTTTCCACTCCCTGTTTGCTACACTCCAGAATTATTCAGATAACAGAATAGTGCTAGCTGGTGATTTTAATGTAGTCTTGACTGAACAAGATCGCTGCAGCACATCAGGTAGTCATCGAGTCTGGCAGTCATCAGAAACTATCAAACAGTACATGAAGGATTTTGGTCTTTGCGATGCTTGGCACTCTCACCATCCTAAACTAAGAGAATACACCTTCTTCTCTTCAGTTCACCACTCCTTCTCTAGAATAGATTATATTTTAAATAGTAATTCACTAATGGGCGACATTTCAGAGACTCAGATACATCCAATCAGCATCAGCGATCACGCACCAGTTTCATTCAGTCTGAGAATCAAAAATAATAAACCGATTGGTAAAAGCTGGAGATTTAACACCTCTTTATTGAAAGATCCTGAGTTTATTGATTATTTTAAAAAAGAATGGTCAATTTATATAGAAAAAAATGACATGCCTGAAACTTCAGCGTGTCTCCTTTGGGAAGCAGGAAAAGCAGTAATGCGAGGGAAAATAATTTCCTTCTCCTCACATAAGAAGAAGAAGGAAACAGCAAGAGTTTTAGAATTAGAACTCAGGATTAAATCATTGGAGGAGGCTTACCGCATTTCCCCCGAAGAGCACACAATGAATAATATAAGGAAAACTAAATTGCAGCTTAAAGAAATTATAGATAAAAAAACACAGTTTTTAGTGCAAAGACTTCGCTTGGAGAACTTTGAACATAGTAACAAATCTGGAAAGTTTTTAGCAAATCAACTAAAAACAAACAAGGAGAAAACAACAATCTCCTCTGTTAAAGATCAAGACGGAAACATCAGCCATGACCCAGACAAGATAAATGACACGTTTAGAAGCTTCTATAAAACATTATATGAATCACAGATTAATCCAACAGATGAACATATTGAACAATTTTTAAACAACATTAATCTACCAAAACTAAAAAATGAAAATAAAATAACTTTAGATGCACCTATTACTGTAGATGAACTCCACGAAGCTCTCCAACATATGCCCAACAATAAAGCCCCGGGTCCAGATGGTTACTCAGCAGAATTTTACAAGGAATTCTGGACAACGCTAGCTCCTACATTTTATAATATGTTGTTAGAAATACAGGAAAAACAAAAAACACCGCAAAATATGAACTTAGCTAATATAACACTATTGCTAAAACCAGGCAAAGACCCCACACTTCCATCCAGTTACCGTCCCATATCTTTAATAAATGTAGACCTGAAAATAATTAGTAAAGCTCTTGCCAGAAGGATAGAAAAAATAACCCCTCTTATAATACATCCGGACCAGACAGGTTTTATAAAAGGTCGACATTCATCTACTAACACGCGTAGACTAATTAACCTCATAGATTACTCTACTTTACATAATCTAGAATCCACAATCATTTCTCTAGATGCAGAAAAAGCCTTCGACAGGGTAAACTGGAAGTTTCTATTTGCAACACTTGACAAATTTGGGTTTGGACCTGCTTTCATAGAGTGGATTAAAATATTATATAATAACCCAAATGCATGTGTGAAAACCAACGATCAAACTTCTCCAAGCTTCCACTTACAGAGAGGCACCAGACAGGGCTGTCCACTCTCCCCCTCACTTTTTGCCATTTTCATAGAGCCGTTAGCAGCTGCTATTAGACAAAATATAGAAATTAAAGGAATCCAGGGCAAAAACATAGAACATAAAATAAGTCTTTATGCAGATGATGTATTACTTTTCCTTCAGAACTCACAAACATCACTCTCTGAGACAATCACAGTTATTAATAAGTTCTCATCAATATCTGATTATTCTATTAACTGGTCTAAGACTACAGCCATGTCCATCAACTGTGACCTACAAAACATCCCTAATATCAAAATACAGACAGGAAACATTAGATATTTAGGTATAAATATTTCCCCCAGATTATCAGATTTAACAAAATTAAACTATGTTCAGCTACTAAAAACAATAGAAGATGATCTCTTACGGTGGAGGCGCTTACCCATCTCACTAATGGGGAGAGTTGCCACCATTAAGATGATGATTCTACCTAAAGTTAATTATTTATTTTCAATGATACCCACTAAACCCTCCACCAGTTGGTTTAAATCTCTGGACTCTTTCATATCCAAGTTTCTTTGGAAAAACAAGCCGTCACGTATCAGTCTTAAAACCTTACAGCAGACTAAAGATAGAGGAGGACTGGATCTACCAAACTTTAATCACTACTTTATAGCTAACAGGCTGCAGTACATCTCAATGTGGCTCAAACCCAGTTATCTGGATGAGCCGTGGCTAGATGGGGAGCAGGCTTTGTGTGAGGACTTAGTCATCTCTGACCTGCCGTTCATCAGCTCAACCATTAAACCATATAAGTGCTTTAAAAGCCTTAACATCCGTTTTTCCTTAATGGCTTGGTGGGAATTCTGTAAGATAACCAGATCTTCCCTCTTTCCATGTAGACTTACACCCATCTGGAACAACCCTGACATCCTGCAGAACAAAAAGATGATAAACTTCACTCAATGGAAGACTAAAGGAATACAACAGTTAGGACAGATAATAGAAAATGGAAACTTTGTATCTTTCAACACAATTGTCTCACAGTATGGAATCAACAGCAATAAATTCTTAGAGTACCACCAACTAAAATCAATTATATGTAAGAAGTATACCCCTGTACAGTTAGACTTGCAGCTTCCTGTCAGAATAGCAGAATTCTTGAATCTTAATACTCCAAAATTATTATCAAAAATATATAGATTACTTGCAAAGCTAGAAGACAGGATATCTCTCCCAACTTCAAAATGGGAAGATGATTTATCTAATAACTTTGATCAGAAAAGATGGTCACAAATATGTTTAAACACTTTTAAAATGACTCAGAATTCAAATATACAACTAATACAATTCAAAATTCTCCATAGAACTCATTATACAGGACACAGGATGTTCAGGATGGGCCTTTCACCATCAGATATCTGCCCACACTGCTCTGAGAACACTTCTGATAGCTACATCCATGCGCTGTGGTCCTGCACACCTGTCCAAAGGTTCTGGATTAAGGTGTGTGAAGATCTCTCAAAATGGTTTAAAACCAGTTTTTCTGCAAACCCCACACTTTGCCTACTGGGCGACCTGGGTGACACTAACATAGGAATACACTCCATAAACTTGGTCCTCGCAGTCTTATGCATCGCAGAGAAAACTATCCTTGTGAACTGGAAAGATAAGAATAATTTGTCTATCCAGCAGTTTAGAAATCTCCTGTTAGATCACATCAGCATTGAGACAATGTCTGCCTCCTCCAGGAACCAATCAGATGACTTTCATTCCCTCTGGTCCCCTGTGACTGGCTACATCACCTAATGTAGGTGGAGGATTGCGGCTTCGCTGGGATGGGGGTGGATATGGGTGGGGGGTCCCTGGTGGCTTCAGGTCTCCGGTTGTCTCCTGGGTGGGGATCTCGGCTGCTCCGCTGCTGGGTCGGCTGGGGGTTCCGGTCTGGGCGGGCGGCATTGGGTGGGCCCCGGGGTGGGACTGCCTCGTGGCGGTGGGGGGTGGCTGCCGGGGTGCCTGGGTCGGTGTCCGTCGGCCCCTGGCCGGGTGGCCGGTCGGGCCCGAGGTGGGCCGGGTGGGGGCCCCGGGCTCTGGGGTGTCGGGTCTCCCCCCTCTCCTGGGGGTGGGGGGTCTGCCGCTGCTGGGGGGGGCTGGGCCCGTCCGGATGTGCCGTGCCGGGGGTTGGTCCGTGCCCTGGTGCTTGGTCGCAGCCCCGGAACCTGGGTGGGGGTGTGTTTGTATATAGGTGGGTGTGTGTGTGTGTGTGTGTCTGTAGGTATGCGGGTGTGTGGGTGGGTGTAGAGGGATGTGTGTGCTGTATGTGTGTGTGGGTGTGTATGAAGGTCTAGGTGTGTGCGTGTATGTGTGTGTGAGTGGTGTGCGGGTGTGTGTGTGGAGGTCTATGTGGGGTGTGTGTGTGGGTGTGTGTGAAGGTGTGTATATATGAGTGTGTGCACGTGGAGGTCGAGGTGTGTGTGGAGGAGTGAAGGAGTGGGTGGAGGCGTGAGTATGTATGGAGGTGCTTGTGTGCAGGTATGTATGTGAATGCATGTGTAGTGGTGTATGTGTATGGAGGGGTATGAGAGTGTGTGTGTATGTGGGCACCGGTGTGTGTGTTTATAGGTATGTGCGTGAAGTGTGTGTGTGGAGGTATGTGCACGTATTGAGGTGTTGGTGTATAGAGGTGTGTGAGAGGGTGTGTGAGTTGCTGGGGGAAAAAAAAAAAAAAAAAAAAAAAAAAAAAGAAAAGAAGTGTGTGCGTTTGCAGGGGGTTAGGACGTGTCCTCTGGGGGGCGCCCTGGCCGGGTGTTGGGGGCGTGGGCCTGGGGTTCCCTTCCTTTGCCTCGCCCCCCTCCCACTCAGAAAGAGGAAAGTGGCCCCTTGGGCTGGTGGCTGGCCCCTGGGGGGGTTCGTGGCGCGCCTGGGTTGGGGTGCCTGCTCCGGGCCTGTGACGCCCTTCGGGGCCGGCGGGGGACGGGGGCGCCCTAAGCCACTGGCGGGTCGTCTTCCAGGGGGGAGGCTTACTCCCCTCTGGACCTGCATCTCCTGACCCCTCCCCTCCCCCACTCTTCACTACATACACAGGTAGGGCTGTGGGAGGTGTGCTTGTTGCGCTGGGCGGGGCAGGGGGGTCATCATAGTGGCCCTGTTGCTTCGCCGAGCGGCAGCATGCCTCCCAGCTTTTAATTCCACTTAGTCACTGAGCACAAATAACATTTGCAACATACAAACACGTTTTGGGGGGTGGAACATGCGAGGTCAGGTGGGTGGGACTGCTCAGGTGGCCCCGCCCCCTCCTCAATGCAGTTACTGCCCCCCAATTTTAACCCTCTTTTTTTAATTGCAAACAGCACATAATATATTCCATCACTAGTGGGGGAGGGAGGGGGGATGGGGTCTTCAAGCGCCCCTGTCTCCATGGATGGCCCGGGGGCGGGGCGGGCCGGGTGGCCTGTCGCGTTGGCCCGGGGCGTAGGCGGGCTGTCCCGGGGGGTTTTGGCTGCTGGCCCTGGGGGGAAGGTGCTGTTTTGGGGGTGGGGAGTGGGGGGGCGGGGGCGGGGTGGGGGGTTGGGGGCCTGGCTCGTGTCTCCTTGCCTCCTGGCTGGGGCTGTCCCCCCGTGGCGTGGGGTGGCGGGAGGATGGTGGTGGGGGGATGGTGTTTGTGTGTGTGTGTGTTGGGGGGGGGGGGGTGTGGGTGGGAGAGTGGTGTGGGTGTGGGGGGATGGGTGGTGGAGGGATGGTGTGTGGGAGGGTGGGGTGTGTGGAGGTGGATGCGTGGTGTGTGGGAGAGGGGGGTGGTGTGGGTGTGGGAGGATGAATGGTGGAGGGATGATGTATGTGTGGGAGGATGGGGTATGTGTGGGAGAATGTATGGTGCAGGGATGGGGGAGTGTGTGGGAGGATGGATGGTGGAAGGATGGTGTGTGTGCGGGAGGATGGATGGTGTATGGGAGGGAGGATGGTGTGTGTGTGGGGGAGTGGTGTATGTTTGGGAGAGTGGGTGAAGGAGGGGTGGTGTGTGTGTGGGAGGATGGGGTATGTGAAGGTGGATGTTTGGTGTAGGAGAATGATGTATGTGTGGGAGGATGGGTAGTGGAAGGAAGGTGTGTGTGTGTGTGTGTGTATGGGAGGTGTGAAGGTGGATGAATGGTGTGTGAGAGGGAGGATGGTGTATGTGTGGGAGGATGAGTGGTGGAGGGATGATGTGTGTGTGGGAGGATGGGATAGGTGTGGGAGAGTGTATGGTGGAAGGATGGTGAGTGTGTGGGAGGAAGGATGGTGTGTGTGTGGAAGGATGGATGGTGGAAGGATGGTGTGTGTGTGTGGGAGGACAGAGTATGTGAGGGTTGAATGGTGTATGCTTGGGAGGATAAATGGAGGAGTGGAAGGAGAGTGTGTGTGTTTGTGTGCGTGTGTGTTGGTCTGGGGGGGGGGGCAGGACTGGTTCTCGGGGTGTGCGGCTGGGCGCTGGGGTGTGGGGCTGGCCTCTGGTGGTGGCCGTCTGGGCGGGCCGGGTCCCCCCGGGTGGCGTGCTGGCCCTCGGCCTGTGGGGGGGGGGGGGGGGTGTCCCTGCGCTCCTGGGCCCGGGCCCTCTGCCCCGTCTGTCCCGGGCGGCCGGTGCCCGGGGGGGTCGGGGACTGCTGGCCTCGGCCCGCCGGGGCCGGTGCCCTGTGTCCGCGGGGCGGCTCCTGCTGGGGTCTCCTGCTGCTGCCTTCCTGGGCGGGCGAGTGGTCGTCTCTGTGGACCGGTCGGGATCTTTTGCCTGCGGGGGGCTGGTGGCCTGGGTCTCGGGACCGCTGGCCTGACTCTGGCCTCTGTTCAAGTGAGGTGGCATCTGCATGATCACTCTGCATGGTCACTCCTTCCTGAACGTCTCCACACAGTCTTTGCGTCGCCGTGTGGCCGAGTTCTCCAACACATCCACACAGGTTTCTCTGCGCGTGTTCTTGAATACAGCAGTTTCACTTATATCATATTTTGTTTCTTTTTTTTTTAATTATTTCTGTTCTTATTATTCTTACTCTTATTATTATTGTTACTATTATGAACTAGTTGTGTAATGACCTACTGGCTAGGATGATCTTAGCTATATATGTTGTAAGTAGTATGGATTATATGGTCTTCTGTATGATGTTTCAAGTCCCCACCCGCACTCCCCACACCCTTTCTGTCCCTCTCTCTCCCCTCCCTCTTCTCTCTACTTTCTTTTCTCCCTCTCTCTCTCTGTCCCCTCCGGTCGAGTCCAGCATTAAGAGTCTGATTTAATAAAGTTTTTCATCAAGAGGGACTTTATACATGTAGTATAAATCCCTGCTTGATAGAGTAAAATTGCCCAGCACCAGACAGCAGCCAGACAATCATTCTGTTTGCAACGATGCTGGACAAGACAAAAAAAAAAAAAAAAAAAAAAAAAGATAAAGAATAATTTCAGGATCCAGTATTTCACTGGGTTTAACAGTTGAAAAATATATTAAAGAAGTTTTGTGTCATGAATGGCGGCGGAGGTGAGGACCCAAATGCAGGCAGGAGGCAGAACTGGTGCAGGTAAAAGGTTTAATTCCCAGGAACACAAGACAGGCAACCATAGACGACGGGGATAAACTCCATTGAACATAAACCAAACATGACAAAATGAGGATCTGACAAGGAATGACTGAAAACCGGGAGTACTTATACACAGGGGGAGTAACAAGACACAGGTGAAGTGGATGACTAATTAGACCAGATGAACTAACGAGGCAGAAACAGAAAATCACAGGACACAAGGGAAAAAACTAAACATGACCAGAAAACCAAGAACATGAACACAACACACCAACACCCAGAAACCATGACAGAACCCCCCCCTCAAGGGCCGGATACCAGACGGCCCAACCAAGTCCACAAAAAAAAGAAAAAACCCCCAAACAGTCCAGCCAGGGCGGGCGGAGGGGGTCCGGAGGAGGGACCAGACCAAAACAAGACAGGCCCCTCGACAAAGGTCAGGGGGGGCCACCTGGAGGCTGAACAGACGGCAGGATTAGGTCAGGAGGCCGGCCAGGGGGCCGGACGGACCGGGGCAGAACCTCCGGCGGACGACCCGGAGGCCGTGCAGACAGCAAGTTCAGTTCAGGCGGCCGGCCAGGGGGCCGGACGGACCGGGGCAGAACCTCTGGAGGACGACCCGGAGGCTGTGAAGACAGCCGAATCTCAGGCGGACGGGCAGGCTTGGGCCAGCGCTCTGGAGGACAAGCAGGCTGGATCACCAGAGGCCGAGCAGGCTTGGACCGTCGCTCTGGAAGACGGGCAGACAGGATCTCTGGCGGCGGACGGGCAGACAGGATCTCTGGCGGCGGACGGGCAGACAGGATCTCTGGCGGCGGACGGGCAGACAGGATCTCTGGCGGCGGACGGGCAGACAGGATCTCTGGCGGCGGACGGGCAGACAGGATCTCTGGCGGCGGACGGGCAGACAGGATCTCTGGCGGCGGACGGGCAGACAGGATCTCTGGCGGCGGACGGGCAGACAGGATCTCTGGCGGCGGACGGGCAGACAGGAGCTCTGGCGGCGGACGGGCAGACAGGAGCTCTGGCGGCGGACGGGCAGACAGGAGCTCTGTGTCGGGCACCAGTTGCGGGTAAGGGGCGTCTCGACCCGAGACCCCCTCGGAAACAGGAATCAGAAGAGAGGCGTCACCACTGGAGACCCCCTCAGGGACAGGGACCAGAAGAGGAGCGTCACCACTGGAGACCCCCTCAGGGACAGGGACCAGAAGAGGAGCGTCACAGTCGTTGACCTCCTCAGGAACTGGGACCAGAAGAGAGGCGTCACAACCAGAGACCCCCTCAGGGACAGGAACCAGAAGAGACGGGCAGGACCTGGGCACCGGCGTGGGACGCCGAAGAGCTGGGCAGGACCGCGGAGCTGGCATGGGACGCTGCAGAGCAGGACCTCGGAGCTGGCGTCGGACGCTGCAGAGCAGGGCAGGACCTCGGAGCTGGCGTCGGACGCTGCAGAGCAGGGCAGGACCTCGGAGCTGGCGTCGGACGCTGCAGAGCAGGGCAGGACCTCGGAGCTGGCGTCGGACGCTGCAGCGCAGGGCAGGACCTCGGACCAGGTGTGGAGAGCTGGGGCACTGGAACTGGAGGCGAAACTGGAGGCGTGGGCCTGGGAGCCCGTGACGACACCCGTGACCGTGGAGCTGATGGCGTCACTCGAGACGTGAAGCGATGAGCCGGCGGACGGAGTTCTGCCCTTGCCCTTTGAACAGTGGACTCTAACCCTAGGTCAGCTGCTCCAGGAAAGGTGAGGTACTCAGTCCACAACCTTACCAACCTGGTAGCAGTCGCCACCCGTACAAGGGGTGGATAAAGCCCCTCCAAACTCCTGAGGTAGGAGTCCTCGGCCAGGAATAAACAGTCCACCAAATGGTCGCGCTCTGTGATGTCCTTATATGGCCAGCTCATTCTGCCTGCTGAGTCCGGTTCTGGTCAGATCCTACTGTCATGAATGGCGGCGGAGGTGAGGACCCAAATGCAGGCAGGAGGCAGAACTGGTGCAGGTAAAAGGTTTAATTCCCAGGAACACAAGACAGGCAACCATAGACGACGGGGATAAACTCCATTGAACATAAACCAAACATGACAAAATGAGGATCTGACAAGGAATGACTGAAAACCGGGAGTACTTATACACAGGGGGAGTAACAAGACACAGGTGAAGTGGATGACTAATTAGACCAGATGAACTAACGAGGCAGAAACAGAAAATCACAGGACACAAGGGAAAAAACTAAACATGACCAGAAAACCAAGAACATGAACACAACACACCAACACCCAGAAACCATGACATTTTGGTTGAAGTGTTACTCTAAAGAAACTTTTGCTGTCATGTCTAGTGTCACTGAATTAAAAGTTATGTTTTTCCATTCACTTAGGGAGAACTGAGATAAGAGGCATGTCTAAAAGAAAAGCAACATCCGTCAACATCCAAAGCTTTTTTTCCAAAAAAGAAAAGTACCTGGTCAGAGCAGCCCCAGAGTCAGGCCAGACCGAGTAAGTCAGAGGATGACCAGGATCAGGCCAGACCCAGTAGGTCAGAGGATGACCAGGATCAGGCCAGACCCAGTAGGTCAGTTAAAATGTTTTAATATGGAAGTTGCAGTGTGTAGGTTATAGTATTGTGTTTATAACTATATTTTACTTGGTGTAAGATTGTGCTTTTATACCATGTGATTAGAATTGCAAACCAAAAAAAGTGTTAGGTAAATGGAATAATTTGGTTATGAATGTAGGTAAAAGTAATTAAATGCCAGCCCATGTGTTTGAATATAGGGAATATAACTGAAGACGAAGATGGTGAGGACAACTCTAACAGAGAAATAACCAGTGAGCCTCAGCCACCTGCCCCTAGTGATAACTTTCTCACCGGACCCAAAGGTATGTTTAGCGTTTTATTAGAGTATATTTTTATGTTGTCAGACCCATGACTTTCATTAATTCATTCATTTATTCAGTGCAAATAATGTGGTCATTAGCAGTACACAGTGAATGACAACCTTTTTTGTCTGCTTTTGGAATAGTAGTGTAATCTTTAAATGTTATTTTTCATTACAGACATCTCACAGTCCAAAGCCGAGAGCCCTGCCCAGCCCAGATTGAAAGCCTTCCCACGGACACTACAAGGAGCTAGGTTGAGATCGTTTAATGAAACTTGGTACCAGTCATATAAATGGTTGGAATATTCAGTAATACAAGATTCAAGCTTCTGTTATGCGTGCCGGCATTTTTCCTTGCCAAATGCCCCACAGTCTGTCTTTACATCCATGTCTGGTTTCCGTAATTGGAAAAAAGCCTTATTCAAAGATGCTGGCTTTAAGCTTCATGCAAAGTCCAAGGAACATGCCAGTGCTATGTATGCGTGGCTAGAACATACATGGGTTATGGAAACTGATTCCTCCATGCTGCATGCAATAAATAAAGACAGACAAAAGAAAATAGAAGAAAACCAGAAATACATAAAAACTATTGCAGATGTGCTGTTACTAACTGCCACCCAGAATATTGCACAGAGAGGCCACAGAGAATCAGCAGAGTCTCATAACAGGGGCAATTTCTTGGTAATATTGCAAAAAATAGCAAAGCATGATCCTCAAATACAGAAATGCATGAATGCAAGTGGCAATGCCAAATATACAAGCAAGAACATTCAAAATGAAATTCTCGATTGTTTGGCTGAAATGGTACGGAGTGACATCATCAAGGAAGTGAGAGAAAGCCAGGTCTTCAGTTTACTAGCTGATGAAACAAAAGATCTTAGCAAAAAGGAACAGCTGTCCTTTGTTTTAAGATATTATTATGATGGAGCTGTTCATGAGAGCTTTTTAGACTTCCAGCAAGCTGATAAATTGGATGCAGCAAGCCTGACCACCATGATCATTGCTAGTCTTGAAAAGTATGGTCTGGAGTACAGATCCCATCTAGTGGGACAAGGCTATGATGGGGCATCAGTCATGAGTGGGAGGCACTCGGGTGTGTCTGCCAGAATTAAAGCAGAAGCAAAGTATGCCTTTTATGTGCATTGCAGTGCACATTGTTTAAATCTTGTCCTTGTGGATACAGTGAAATCTGTGCCAGAGGCTGATAACTTCTTTGCTGTTCTTCAGCGCCTATATGTTTTCATTTCTGGCTCATATTTGCATCAGAAGGGGATAGAGGTTCAGAAGGAGATGTATGAGGGCCAACCCAGGGAACTTCATCGTCTCAGTGACACACAATGGACATGTAGGCAGTCTGCTTGCCGAAACTTGATTGACAGGCTTCCTGCTGTTATTCGTCTTCTTGAGGACATCACAAATGAGAGCAGTGGGGACAGGGCAGTTGATGCACAATGTCTTCTTTCACAAATTGATGTTACATTCATTGGACTTTTGGTAATCTTTAATAAAATTCTCACACACTCAAAGTTCTTGTCAGACATGATACAGTCACCAGGTGTGGACTTGGCAAAAGCGGTTGAACTTGTGGATGTTCTGTTGGAGACACTGCAGAATTACAGAGATGAGGATGCTTTTGAAAAGATCTGGACTGAGGTGAAGACCACTTGTCAAAAATGTGAAATAAGTGTTACAATGGCAAAAAAAGAGGCAACGGAAAGTTAGCTATCAACTGGATGGGTCCCTAGTCATGTCTACTGTGGGTGTGCGCAGTGAACCAGGTGATACTGACAGCTTTCGTCAAAGCATCTTCTACCCCATATTAGACTGCATGGTAGGTGAACTAAAGAGGCGCTTTTCCAAGCAAAACTGTGAAATTATGAATGGCATTCAAGCACTGCACCCCAAAAGCACCACTTTTCTGGATGAAAAGAGCTTGTTTCCGTTTGCAAGAATCTATGATTCAAATTTGGAGGACCTGAAGCATGAAATCCATCAAGTCCAGAAGCTATTGGAAAGAAAGGGAAAAAAAGGAGTTGCAAAACCATCTACTACTCTTGAGTGTGTAGTTTTTCTGGAGCCTTTCAAAGATGTTTTTCATGAGCTATTCAGGCTTTTGAAGATAGCAGTTGTCATTCCGGTTAGCAGTGCCTCATGTGAGAGAAGTTTCTCCACTCTAAAACTGATAAAGTCTCATCTCAGAACAACAATGGACAATGACCTTTTGAGCAACCTTGGCATTTTGAGTATTGAAGCAAGACGGGCAAGAGTTCTCAATATGGATGACTTTGTTAAACAGTTTGCCAGTCGACATGCAAACCAGCGAATCATGCTGTTTTAAGTTAGTAATGCTGCTCTGTGAGTAACAGACTACAAATGTCATTATTTGACAGATAACAAACTGAAAAAAACAGCAACAGGTGTGTACAGGAAAGCACAAGTCATTAAACTTTGTTAGCAGGGTTGAGTGAGCCATGAAACTTTTTTAGTTGTATTGTATTTGGTTAGCATTGAGCTAAAACATTGGAAAATGTGATGAGGATTTCAGCTTTGTCACTTTTGGTCTTTTGTAGAAAGCTTATATTGTTTCTTGGTCCCATTGGATTCAAGTTTTCTATCACATTTTCCTATTTTTCTTCTTATTTCATTATGAAAAATATATGTTCATGATTTAATATCTAATAAATACAGAAGCTCTGTTAGCAGGGTTGAGTGAGCTAACCTTTTTAGTTGGTTAGCATTGAGCTAAAACAATGGAAATGGGAGTATTTCAGCTATGTCATTTTGTTTAGTCTTTTATAGTATGAATTTATGTCATGGCAACAATTGTAAGTGGTCATTGTAAAGTATTTCTGTCATGAATATTTACAAACAATAAAAAAGACTTATTTCAGCGAATATTTTTCTGGACGCTTTTTAATGGTTTCTGGAGTACAGATATCATGATGCCAATATCTTGGGTGGCTGTAGCTCAGTGGATGGAGCAGTTGCCTACTAAATAGGAGGTTGGAGGTTCGATTCCACTCCACTACATGTCGAAGTGTCCTTGGGCAAGACACTGAACCCTATATGTGCCTGAATGTTAGTTACTAGCACCACGTATGTTACAATATCTGGGTGAATAAGACATGTCATGTTAAAGCACTTTGAGTAGTCACATGACTAGAAAAGCGCTCTACAAGTACAGTTCCATTTACCGATTCCATTTAATCTTTTGTTTCACAACAGCCCACTTCTAGGTAAAAGGCCCCTGTCTTCAGCTCTTTTTATAGTTTTTACTGATATGACTGCAGATACTTGGTTTATTTACAGTTTAGTACAATATTTTTTACATTCAAGGGCCTTACAATGTTGCTTTAAAATATTTTGAAGATATTTGAATGATTTTAGCATATATTGGTTGAATATTATTGCATATGAAAACGTGCATGTTTTCATGCACATTTTTAATGTGGCCACCTCTGGAAATCCCTAAGCCACCCCTTGGCCACCCCTGTGAAAAATTCCTAGAACCGCCACTGAGGAAAGGTAAGCATGCACGTACCTCTGACCATCACTAATATATAAAATCTTTCATATTTTTGCAAAAAATTCCCATCAGCAAAGCGCCATTTTGTCCATTTGCAAGGCCAGCAATGTAAAAATTTGTCCAGAAACCCTGTTTTGTATTCAATATGTGTCATTTTGTCCATTTAAGGAGCTACAACATTTCTTTTATTTGAGTCTTAATTATCCTGCAGACTGGATTTTTCTACTGATGTTCCAAGATTCAGTAAATGACAAGAAGATCTGTCAGTGATGAATGAGACTTCTTTGGAAAGGTTCTGAGCTGGTTTTTCCAGGGACAGTAACCAAAATCACACTTTATATACAGCTTTTTTTAGCGGGGCTGTAGGCCAAGCAGACATCCAGCCTGCTTGTGCATGGCTGCGGCAGGCCCATCTGATCCCCACTTTCATCTCCAGCAACAGCTGGATCCCTACTGGACCTGTGTGTGGCTGCAGCATGCACAGCTGCTAGAGCTCTGTTGGGTCTCCAGCACACACGGAGAGCTGCTGGGGGTCAAGCTGGAGGTCAGGTGGGACTGCAGCAGCCATGCACAAGCATGAAGACCCACTTGAGGTCTGCTGGGTCTCCAGTACACAAAGAGAGAAGCTGGTGGTTGGATGGACCTGCAGTAGCCATGCACAAGCAGGCTGGATGTCTGCTTGGCCTCCAGTCTCGCATTAAAAAGCTGTTACTTTATATAAAGTGTTATTTGGTCACTCATATGTACCCAAAATGCCCAGCCCATTACCTTTCTAAAGAGGTCTCATTCATCACTCACAGATCTTCTTGTCATTTACTGGACCTTGGAACATCAGTTGAAAAAAGTGTTTACTTTGGGTGATGCTGCTGTAGGATATTTATCACTGCTGCAATCACACTTCAATGATAAAGGGGAAAATGTGTTTTTATCCAGATCATCAGTTTTATCAATTCCTTCATCAATGTTAGCTGTTTTACTTCAGTCATCACATCTGGTGGTTTTATGACAGATATGATCACCATGGAGACGGTTGGTGAGATGATTATATTATATACAGGTGTTCTGATGATTAAATGGTGCTCTGGATAAATGTATTAAAACCACCTGAATTGTTTATAATCAGCATCTACTTTCTATGGTAAACAGCTGTAATTCGGGGGCTCGTCCGGGATTTGAACCCGGGACCTCTCACACCCGAAGCGAGAATCTTACCCCTAGACCAACGAGCCGAGTCTGTCAGCCTGCAAGATGAAGCTGACTGGACAAAGCTCCTTTAGGGGTATAAGGAGGACACAGTCAGTATTATGTGGATTGTCAGACTCTTATGGCAGATTGGAGCCTTGTCCAGTTTTGTTGATACCCTCATTGTCACTTCTGTGCTTGACCATGTCTTCTGGTTATGTAATGCAGGCCTTTAATGTAAGTGATTTTAATCATGGAATCATTGCTTTAACAGCCCATGTTGATACTCTTATCTTCTTGCCAAATGCAGAGATATTATTACCTTCTATTTATCCCCAAAGTCCTTGAAAACATATCTGGTATGAGCTAGCAGCTGAATTAGGGAACAAGTGTTTGTCTTAAGAGTTTCAGTGTGGATGAAGCATGCACCATGGTAAAAAAAAAACTGTTTTAGGTGATAAGATATTAGATAGATTTGTGACAAGAAAGGTTTCTGTGTGGTGGTCCTGGAAATGGGCTCCTGACACGATTGGCAATAAGTATATACAACAGAAACTTAAACATAAGACAGGGATGAAGGGCTGAAATTGGGATGGGGGTTTTGTGAAACCACCGGTGCTGTTTGAATGCATATGGGATTTGTTAAATGGTTGCTCTAAATTTAAAATACATGGGTTGTCGTTGAAGTGGTACTTCTTTCCTACGAGGATTCTGAGTTTTGTGAGGGCTCATAAATCACCCAAAGCGAGAATAATACCCCTAGGCATTCCTTTGTTGAACTGCCATGCTGGTCAACATTGAAACACATTCACACATACAAACACTGTTACACAGTTCATGAACCTGTTAGCTGTTAGCCACCTGCTAGCTTTTAGCCATCTGCTAGCTGTATGAGGCTGATATAAACAGAAACATCTAATTTAGATAGAAAGTTCACAAAAAGCAGCAAATGAAGTGTTTATATGGCTCACAGCACAATGCTGCTAAAGAAATAAACTTTTATGTTTTATATACACACAATGATAACACATGCTGTTCTTTTAATTGCCACATTTTGTCCCCTAAAAATGTGTTATTTATATTTTATTTATAATTTTTTATTTAAATTTATTTTAGTAGACAAATGAGTCAAATAATAGACACAGACATTAATATTGTAACCTTAAGCTCTAGTGATATCTGGAAAAATGTATTAAATTGCATTTAATTTCAAAACAGTTGAAAAGACAAAAATATCCCTGGCCCAAAATGAACAGACCTAAAGTTAAAGTGTCACTCTAAGTACTTTAACTTGCAGCTCCAGCTGTTCTCTGATTAAGAGCCTGGAACATGTTACAGATCTTTTAACTTTTTACATTTTTTCCTCCACACTCGTCATTAATAGGCAATAATATCTGACGGTAAGCCAGGACAGGATCAGCCAGCAGCAGCTTTGAGTCTGGTCACACACACACACAAAATGGCACGTTTTGGACAAAATGCCACGTTTTGGACACAAAATTAACATTGCTGGCATTGCAAATGGACAAAATGCCCTTTTGCTGACAGGTAAGGGCTGGAAGCCCCTCCTGAATGGGGTGAATACTACACTTTGTAGACGGGGAGGGCTCATGGACAAAGGGAGAGGATTTGGACAGATTCTTCATCCACCTGGTGTATTTGTGCAGTCCTGCAATTTTAGTAAAAATATAAAAGATTTGTTGTCTCAGTGGTGGTCAGAGGTACACACACTCTTACTTTACCTGTAGGCTAGAGTGTATCTTTACACCCCCTTGGGGAGCCCATGCAGGGAAGGTGAAGTTTGTCCAAAAGCCCTCCCTAGAATCCATGTTCAGGGGTTGCCAGTGGACGTCCTTTTTTCTGTTGCAGTTTCTTGTGGAGGTTTGGGTTCAAATCCCACTTCTGACAACTTCAGTATGTATCTGTGCACATTTAAGATCAAAAAGCTTCTCTCTTCACAGAGTTCCAAGTACACTGAGACCCAAAATGTCATGGAAACAATGAAGCAACAAAAGCTTTTCTAATAGTTGTTTAATGCATCTCAAGACGTTCTGTGACAACTGTACTTTTATAGCTGTCATGTTTTACACTTTACTCCTTGTCAGGTTTAGATTAGATTAGATTAGACTTTATTAATCTCACAGTGGAGAAATTCACTTGTTACAGCAGCTCTTGTTATAGAATAAAGTGCAGAAAGCAGACAGAATAAGGTGAACATGCATCACAACAAGAAGGTGCAATATAAATTATTTACAAGAAAAGTCTAAGAAAAGCAAAAAGTATGTAGCATTATAAATATGAAAGAAATATATATACAAATATATATATATATAATTAACAGTGAAGTCAGGAACTTCATAGTAAACTTCCTTACCACATGACAAATTAGACTCAATGTGTGTCAGGATGGCCGAGTGGTCTAAGGCGCCAGACTCAAGGGCTGTTACCTTCCTGAAACAGGGATTTCTGGTCTCCAAAAGGAGACGTGGGTTCAAATCCCACTCCTGACAGACTCCCAAGGACATTAACAGTCTTTAAAGATCAAAAACTCTGCAAAGTATGTTCTGTTTAAAAGATTCATAGCATCTTTATTAACTTGTAAAGAAAAAAACAAAAAAATAATTTTAAAAGCCTCTCATCCACTGGTTATTGTTTTTAAAAATGGTGGTTACCACAGAAATTCTGCAAGAAGATCCAGATATCCCACAACACGTGATCCCAAACTGACCAATCACTGCATAGCAAGGGTGCACATCAGGCCTGGAAGAGGTGTGTGTGGAGCCTCTGCGGAGCTACGCTGAGCCTACGGTGGTTACGCAGACATTATATCCACCTATAGCCATGTGAGGCTGTTCAGCAAACCACTCTTAATTATATTTGTGTACATGTCATCCCGTTAGCAGCCTGGCTAGATCAGCTGGTAGACTATGGGATTCTTAAGCTCAGAGTCGTCTGTTTGAGCCCCGTGTTGGACGTTGACATTTTGATCAAAAACTGATACTTTATGGAAGTAAATCTGTTCCACCAGATTTTGAATTTTATAAGCCCTTGAATTTCAAGCAGCAAAAGTTTATCCAGCGAATTAACATATCTGAATTTTTTTATTTTAATTAAATGCTTCAAATTTTTAATTGCTTATTTTCACCCCTATGCTTTCAGTGTTTTAAAATTCAGGAATCAACATTTGAAGATAAAAATTCAAATGGAAAAAAAAATCAGATTCCCCTAATTCAAAAGGCCAAATTCAGTTGTTTATTTTTACTACAATTTTTTCAGTGTTTGAAATGTGGAGTCAAAATTCGAAGATAAAAAAATTCAAAGAAAAAAAATTCAGACTGCCAAATTCAATAGGCCAAATTCGGTGGTTAAAATTCGCTGTCAGAAAATCAGTTTTAACACGGCGGCCACTGGGATAACTAGTCAATCCAGGATAACATCGAACCGGCATTCAGCCAATCATTTCACGCTCCATCAGTCACCTGACACGGACACTTTGGTCAGCGCGGTTGACTTGGCTCAAGCAGCCAAAGATGGCAACACATCTGGGCGATACTTCCTCGGTGAGTATTTAACTTTTAAACGTCATGATGTGTCGGTTTTGGTAGATGAAAAATATAGCCAATACCTAACACAGTTCTGTTTAACATAGCGTAATAGCTCACACCTACTGGTAACTTTTAAATATGTGGTGTTCAGCCATCAAAACTTTGTTAGCTAGTTTTGCTAGCAAAGCTAACGTCATGCGACCAATCATGGACAGACATTTTCTATCTCCTTGTAGTACACGATTTACGAAATGAATAACACCTACACATTTATTTTAATCTCATATTTATTTTTAAAATTCTGTATTTTGTTGTTTTGATGTGTATTTTGGATAGGAGGTTAATCAGGCTGATATTGTACAGTCAGCCCGGCGCTTACTGCACTTACTAACATCGGCTGAAAGACAGCGGGGCACAGCTAATAGTGATGTCACTAATCACACTACAGGGTTTAGTATTAATCTGAAGTCTAAGTTAATTACTTATTCTGAATTAAAGGCCAAGCCATATGTGACTAATTAATATGCTTGTATTCTGTAGAGAACAGAGGCAGAACAGCCACAATGACAGTTCAGTCAATCGTTCTGCAAGACCATCTCTTCAGATGGAAATGACAAGGTGAGTTTTAAAATTATATCTATCTATCTATCTATCTATCTATCTATCTATCTATCTATCTATCTATCTATATATATATATATATATATATATATATATATATATACATATATATATATATATATGTCCAAAAAAATATTGGGATATCAGTTGTAGGCCATATTGCCCAGCCCTGCGAGGAACAGAACATCATTCACTTCAGGGGTTTCACTTTAGGGTAATGTGAAATTTGTTTACTATATTAATTTTTTCACTTACATCTTCTCTACCCGCATAGTCCAATTTAGGGTTGTGAGGGACTGGGGCATCTTCTGTTACCAGGTGACAGGTTACATCCTGTTCTCCAAACCCATTGCAGAACAACACAGGGCAAATTAGACAATTAATCACTCACATTCACTGTCACTCCAAGGGTCCGTTTTCAACCACAAGTTAATGTAACATGCACTGTTTGGGATGATGGGAGGAAGAACATTCAAACTGCACACTTAATAATCCCAGCAGAGGTGAAAATCAGGAAGTTTTCTGCTGAGTGGTGGTAGTACTAACCACAATCGCATTATTGTACAACTCAATAGTTTTGTGTTCTTAATTATTATTACATATAAAGTACCAGTAAAAAGTCTGGACACTATTACTCTTTCACATTGGATGAGTAGATGTGTCCAGGCATTTGACTGATTCAGAGTGTTTTCTGTAAGTTTTCTTTGCTCATCTGCATCATGTCAGTTTTTAAATAGACTTCTCATAATAGTGTTATTTTTAAATAGTAATATAAAAAATATCTGGGTTATGTAATATACATCTTTCCACTTTCATTTTCAACAGATCCTTTCCAGGTATGTTTTCCAAGGGCAGAGGAAAGCGACGCTTTCCTGCAGCAAATTCAGTCCCTGCAAAGAAAATCAAACCGTTGGAAGTGGCCTTTTATTTGCTGCCAAAGCAGTGTGAGAAAACTCCAAAAGAGGAGGAGCAGATAGTCCACATGCAGGCGGGGTTGGGCCGTAGGACTGCTCATCTAGATGAAAGTACAACACATGAAGAGGTAATAACATACGTATAGTTATAGTTTTGGTTTTTTTTTTGTTTCTTTCTATGTTCAATTTGAAATTCATTCATTTATTTACTTGTTTACAGCTATGTGATGCTCTCAAGGTTTTGTTTCCAAAACTGGGGACCGTTACAGGTGGTTGGCTGCTGTATAAGTCTGGAGGTGGTAACTATAAAGTTTCAGTTTGCTCTCAGTGATGTATATTGATGAATTTTAGAAACTTTTGAAAATATTTATTGTTAATTTGTAATATTATACTTATCAGATTTGTAATTATACTTAAAGTATAATGACGGCTAGTTAGCTCTGTTCATAGAGCATCAGTCTCCAAGGGTTCGAACCCCATAGTGGACAAATCATAACACCTTCCAGTTGGGTCCTTAGGCAAGACCCTTAACACTACTGCCTAACCACTGTAAGTCGCTTTGGATAAAAGTGTCAGCTAAATGACTGTAATTTAATCAGTTATATCTGTTATGCCCTTAAGACTGATGTATATGACACCTTGTTTTGTACAGAAGTCATACTAAAAGTAAAGTTGCTTTCATTTAGTTAAAAGTACTAAGGTATACCTAATCGATTATTACATTTTTGTAACCTAATCTTCCCCTGCAATGTCTTCTACAGGTGGATGGGGGAGCCGAAAACTCTCTTTAGTGGCTCCTGATGATGCCGGCTACACTGGGAGGATCTTAAAATGTGCAAACAAGGGTGGGAGTAAAACTCTGTTCATAGCCCCAATCCAAGAAGAGCTCAGTACAGATCCTCTACAAGTAACGGATGAAGCATTCAGTAACATGCCAAAAGCCACTTGTCATAATTGTGGAGTAGCAGTTCCTCTTCAACTGCTCACAGAACACATCGAGTCGTGTACTGTCATTGATGGCTGTGACAATAACCTCACAATAATAAACCAGTGATGAAAGAATGTAAGTATTCTCTGTAAGCGTTTGTAAGCACATTATATTAAATCTAGAAGCTGGTTGCTTGAAAGAACACTTCTTTCTTTTAACTTTTTATTCCTCTACAGCATTGCAACAATGTCCTGTCTGCACAAAAATGTTTTCCACTGACTTAATTGAGGTACATGCTTCCTCGTGTGGAGAAGGGTTTTCATTAACCTTTTACTTTTGAACATTTTCACTCATTGTTAAGACTACAGTATGTATCTGAAGAGTAACACCAAGTATTGATGTGAGTAGTGCAGGAAATGAGGGAATGCATGAAGGTACTGTCAGTGAGGAGGAGCAAGCAGCAATGCCAGGACCATCTGGAGCTTTTCCAGCAGTCAGTGATGGTAGGTGAAGCTTAGGATTAGCAGTTGTGGAAGGTAGGGAAATATAGTCTCATACCTTACTGTTGACCTGTACCAGTGGTTGCCAAACATTTCACACCACATACTGTCTAAGAAAATATTCTCTTTCCAGGTTAACACAATGGTAATTGAAATGACAAGACAGTTACTATAAGGCAGGGGTATCCGGCTCCAACTTTTATTCTACATGTTCTTATTTACTGTGTATGTGTGGGCCAATACCTTATAATAGGTTGTCCAAATTTGGTCCTTGAGGGCTGCCGTCCTGCTGGTTTTAGATATTTTCCTGCTCCAGCACACCTGGCTCAAATAAATGAGCTGTTGTGCAGAACTTCATAGGGTGTTGATCCATTTAATTTGCAGCAGGTGTGTTGAAGGAGGGAAAAAATGGAAAACCTGCAGGACCCCTGCGATAAGCTATCAGCCCACACATAGTCAACAACAACATGTAGAATAAAAACTGTGAGCCAACAATATCTTTGCAGGCTTTCAGGTTACTACAAATGACACATTTAACTGATTAACAGCACTTAGTTGAACGATCAAAGCATTTTCTGTATATTGCTACAGACAACATGCGTACCACCAGCAATATTTACACCAAAGTATGAGGCTCTATACAATATATGGTCGTACATATACATTGTGTGAAGTCAATTAATTTGCCAGTAATGTTTATACATGTTTAAGTAAGGCTTGATGGTTGATGTGATTTAAATCAACCACCGCTTCCTGTAATCCAACCAATTTTTGTTTGTTTTAAAGGCTGGCTAACTATCAGTGACCCTATTAAGGCTATATCTGCCTGCACAGCTTATTTTCTCCATATTCATGAAATGGAAAGTCCATTACTTCTAAGCATGGACATGAGAAAGAGTCCTGCTGAACAGGATCTGGCACTTATTTCTTTCTACAAGCGGCCTAATGTGGAATGGGCACGTCCCCTGAATTGCAGACTTGAAGGTAGATTTAATTAGTTTATAGCCACTAGACTACAGGACTACATATATTAATGATATGTTAAATTTGTCAAACCTTAATATTGAATTATAGGAGATACTGCTATTGGAGAGGGAGTCACTTGCTTTTTCATGTATGGAACATGTATGGAAAAGCTGAAGTCTGGGTTTTGTATCAGTTTTGGTAGGTACAGTACATTATGTCCCCTTCCCCAATTACTGAAACATTATTCAGTTTAATGTGCAGCCAAAAGTTTGAATAGTACTGTATATAACATCTCACATGTCTAAAAAATTTTTGTTAATGTCTTGAACAGGAAACTCCAATGTTACACGGCTTTTTGAAGGAGAGCCTGGCCATTTAGTTCCCTCAGCCTCTCACTTTCTTGTGGAGAGTGATATGTTCCTTGTGGCAGGCAGAATGGTTAGCCACTCCTTTCTTTATGGAGGACCTTGCTTGTCTGGACTCAGCCCTGCTGTTCTTCATGTCCTGCTTGGTGGGAGCCCTGAAACTGTAACAGTTACACTAGAGGACTGCCCAGACCTGGACATTAGAGAGACAATCAAGCTTGTATGTTATTTTGAACTTCATTTCTTGCATAATACTGTATTTTTATGCTCTTTGAGGCATCCTCTTATTTTATAGCTACTCACTGGACTACATTTTTTTTTATTTTTACATGTGCAGAACAAAATCTGACGTTGCTTTTCTTTTTTAGCTTGAAGGGGAAGCAAAACTCTGTGATGCTGAAAGAACGAGTGTCCAGGATTTGGCTTATGCCTGGGACCTCCCTTCCCTGACTGAGAATAATCGAAAATGGCTTTTTGAAAAGCTATTGATCCATGCTGTGAGTGAAAGATTTTTGTTAGCTAAATAATGAAATTTAATTATAAGAGATGTCTTGGTATATTGTCTTCTCTTTTGGTTTGAACACTAAACTATTGGACTTTTTGTAACTCTTCTGCAAGAGGTAAATGAAAATGTGTCGACATAAAACCAATCACATACTACATATAAACTTATTCTTTTGGGACCTTCAGTTTATAGACACCTTCATTCCCTGTTAAGTAAACATAATACATTTGTTTAAAATATAAGTTTTACTGGTTAGTATTCTAGTATTTGAAGAATGTAGTACATATGTTATACTTTTTCCCTTTTTTTTTTACCTTACCCTTTATTTATAGGTCATTGGGCGTGTCACAAGACAGGTTAACACTAGGAAACCTGGTGTTTTTCCGTACTAACTTGTTCTCCTGTCTGGTGTCGTGCCGATACCCTGTAGAACTGAATATTGTGGAATGAGGAAGTAATTTTAATCCCTATTGAGATTCAATGGCCAATTCAATGGCCAACCACGAACCTGCTGGATAAACAATGCACATTCGTAAGCTAACACAGCTTGCTAGGGACTTGATTGCCGATCGTCAAGAGCAAATGCAAATGTGAAGACACAAAAGCCAACACCTGAAGCCAGAACAAGGATCACAACTCGCCTCCAAAGCTTCCTCTGCTTTCTTTCCCTCCAGATGCTTCGCACCATTCAAGCCTGCACAATTCAGCATGCAAGAGACACAGAGACTGTGGATTGGTTCATGGCTGTTCCAGAAGTGATGGCATTCATAGCAATTATCATCTGGCGAGGGGTGAAGAAGGTTCCATCCTTGTCTGACAACTGGTCCAAGATGTATGGAAACAAAGAGATCATGGCAACAATGGCTAGAGACCGCTTCCAAGAAATCATGCAACACCTTCGCTTTGATTGCAAGGACACCCGGCATGAGCGAGTGCAGTCAGACAGGTTTGCAGCAATTTCAGAACTATGGGAATCATTTCGGAAGAACTGTGTCAAATTCTACAGACCTGGTCGGCACATCACCATTGACGAACAGCTGTACCCATCAAAAACACGTTGCCCTTTTCTGCAGTACATTGCCACAAAACCAGATAAGTTTGGAATAAAATTTTGGGTGGCGTGCGACCTGAAATCCAAGTATATCTGCAATGTTTATCCCTATGTTGGCAAAGACCCCAGTCGTCCCAAAGAAGAGAGACTGTCTGAGAGTGTGGTTATGAAGTTGATTGAACCATTTCTGGATCAGGGCAGAACCGTCACAACGGACAATTTCTTCACGTCAATTTCACTTTCCAAAAAGTTGCTCAGCCGGAAAACCACCATCATTGGGACAGTCAATAAGATTCGCAGAGAAATTCCTCCTTCTGCGAAAGTGAAAAACTGCAGTGAGTTCAGCACTCAGGTGTTTACAACAACTAACGCCACATTGACTGTTTACGCAGCCAGCCGGAAGAAGACGGTCTATGTCATGAGCAGCATGCATGGGCTCATTCAGACTGAGGACACACACAAAAAAAAACCAACCACCATCACCCAGTACAACAAAACAAAATGTGGGGTGGATTCCATGGACCAGATGGTGCGGGAATACTCCGTACGAGCTGGAACAAGAAGATGGCCAGTGGCTGTGTTCTATAACATGGTGGACATGGCAGCCCTGAACGCCTATGTGCTTTATCAAGCCTGCACAGGAAGAAAGGAAAGGCGGCCAGATTTTTTGATGCAGCTTGCCAGTGAGTTGGCCGCGTCTCACGTGACAGCGAAGCAGATTGAAAGGGACAACGGTCTTCGCAAACAGGCTGCTGAACCAGAGGAACCTGCCAAAAGGAAAAAGTGCCAAGTCAGGAACCAGTGCAGAAAGAACCTTGCTGCAAAAAGATGTGTTGAATGTAGCAAGTTCACATGTGGAATGTGCAAAAAAGAAGAGCCATGGCGCTGCAAGGTCTGCGCAGACTAAGGACAGTTTATTGTGTTGTGTTGTGTGAATTTTTGGATTTTCTGTTTTGTTTAAAGTTTTCAATAAACCATTTGAAATAAGCAGTTTCTAGTTTGTGTTTTCATTCTCTTACTAAATTGAACTTTTATGTAGTCCAATCTAAGCAATGCAAAATATTTACGAAAAAACCAGGAAGATTCAAGCTCTCAAGAGGAAGATTGGAGTCAGAAGCAATGAAGTTAGTTTGAGTTGCTATAAAAACTTGCTGCTTTTGTCTTCACATTTGCATTTGCTCTGACGATCGGCCATCAACGCCCAATAAAGCAGTGCAACATTGTTAGCATACTGGTTAGCATAATGGTCGGCACAGGTTCAAAACTGGTCCGACTGGTTCTGGAGAGGGGTATCAAAGTGATACCTCTTTAGTAGTTAGGGTTATAAGGTATCCAATTGTTACCTTTTAGGTTTTCCAGTGTTAACACTAGAAGTCCCAGAGAGGGGTCAATTGACCTTTCTACCTTTACAACCCAGAACAGCTTCTTTTGTTTGTAGACGAGTCAATTACTGGCACACCCCAGGAGGGCGCATACTTAGGGGAGACACTGTAGACTCTTGAAACCTGACTGTCAACTTTTGCCCAAAGCTTGGCTTGAGACACTGCTTGGTCCCCTGAGTATGAGATTGGAGTAGACCTCAAACAGATTCAGAAAGGTTTTCCTGCATTCTGGTATATTTCAAATAATTAAAAATATATTTGATATGATATATGATATATACCTCCTCGACACATTTGTGTGCTTTTAGAAGAAAAAAAAAAGATAATCATTGTGGGCCTTCAATAAAAAAGCAAACAATTTAGAATGATATGACAAAATGATGAATTCATATTTTTTTTAAAAATCACTTTAAAAGGTCCAGCTCTCCTCTTTTCATACAAATGAAAAAATACAAATTTTTCAAAATTTTTGACCAATTTTTCAAACTTTCTAACCCAATGTTCATGTACCTTATGTCCAAAAAGCCCAAGCAATGAACAATTTTGAATATTTAAAATGAACATTTTTTGATTGTGGTGGTACAGGCAGGGTCTGTGAGTAAAATGTCCAGAATCATTAGTGTCTAAGTCAAGAGGGCATAAATGTCAACATGACAAAGATATAAAAGAACAACTGTGAATTTTTTCCAATGCTTTTTATTTTTGTCATAAAAAAAACAACAAAACAGTTAAAATAATGCAAGTAATGAAACAATTTCACAAATATTTACACAAGGCTACAGTGGCATGCCCTTGTGTGAATGGCTTTTCTGCTCTTTCAGCAGTCCGTCTGTGCTAAGTCCAAACATGCTTGGCACTTCCATGGTATCTCCATCCTGCATTTGCCACATGTGTATTTGTAGCAGTCAACACATCTTACAGTTGCGCAATTGTTCTTGCATCGATGGTTGACCTGACATTTTGCCCTTTTCCCAGGGCTAGGTGTGGGAGGTTGCTGCTGAAGCAGTTGCTCCTTATGTGCCTTCTTCTGACTCACATGAGAGTTGGCCAACTCTTTCGCGAGCTCAACCAGGAAGTCCACTCTTCTCTCCTGCACTCCGGTGCATTCCTTATGAAGAACATGAGCGTTCAGTGCCGCCATGTCGATCATGTTGTAGAACACGGCGACTGGCCATCTCCGTGTTCCTGCACGCACGCTGTACTCCCGCACCATCTGGTCCATCACATCCACACCACACTTTGTGGTGTTGTATTGTGTGACAGTGTTTGGCTTCCTTTTGGTGGTATTCTCAGTCTCAACCACATTGTGCATGCTGCTGAGAAGATAGACAGTCTTTTTCCGTTTCGGCGCATATACTGTGAGTGTTGCACCAGTGGTGGAAAACACTCGAGTGGTGAATTTAGTGTGGTCCTTCTGTCTAGTTGACTGAGGAATTTCCCGGTGAATCTTGTTGACTGTGCCAAGGATGGTGGTTTTCCGGCTAAGCAGTCGTTGCGCAAGGGACAGCGATGTAAAAAAATTGTCTGTTGTTACAGTTCTGCCCTTATCCATGAACGGCTCCATCAGCCTCATCACTACACTCTCAGAGAGTCTCTCTCCACTGGGACGACTGGGGTCCTTGCCAAGATATGGCAGGATATTGCAAATGTACTTTGATTTCAAGTCACAAGCCAGCCAAAACTTAATGCCAAATTTGTCCGGTTTTGTTGCAATGTACTGCAGAAAACTGCAGCGAGTCTTTGTCGGGAAAAGCTGTTGATCAATAGTGATGTGTCGACCAGGGTTATAAGATCTGATGCAGTTATTGACAAAAGATTCCCACAGATTAGAAATTGCAGCAAACTTATTTGTCTCCACTCGCTCACTGCGTGTGAACATGTTATCAAAGCGTAGGTGTTGCATGATGTTTTGGAAGCGGTTTCGGGCCATAGTAGCAATGATTCGTGGGTTTCCCAGCTCTGCTGACCAATTGTCACGTAGTGATGGAACTTTCTTCACCCCCCGCAAGATAATAATTGCAATAAATGCCATTAGTTCTGGGAGGTTCATGAACCAATCTGCCTGCTCCTTTTGCCGTGCATGCTGAATGGTCCATTCTTGAATGCTACGAAGCATTTCAAGTGTTATAAAACAGAAGAAGCTTTGAAGACGAGTCCGGATACTTCTTCTGGCCTTAGCAGTTGGCTCTCCATCTGTGCCGTATGGTTCTATTGGGGTGAAATTGAGACATGTCCCCAGCTGTTCTTCATGCCACACTGTGCCATCTTTAGCCATCTCTGTCCTCTCACTTCCCAACCGAGCCCTCTTTTCTGGCAGTGGAGCAGTCTCATCATCTGCAAGGTAAACAATTTCACAATTTCAGAGGACGAAAATAGGATGTTTTGGAAATAAGATTAAAAAAATCCTTTATTTGTACCAAAATGGAGAAATTCCAGTGTTGCAACTCACAGTACAGGACAAAGCAGAAAGAAAGAAATTTGTCATACCAAAAAGTTCAATAATAGTTTCAAATCTTACCTGAAGACTGCTCAGAGTCAGAGTCCGAATCCAGCTGAATTTGTATCTCTTCTCCATCTGAGTCACAAGGGTTTGTATCGCTGAGGATCAGGTCCAATGCCTGCTGAGTTGTAAGCCGCCTCTGCATTTTGCTTCCTTCTATTTGTTGGAGGTGAAGCTAGCTACTATTTATCCCCCACAGCCCACCATCCCCCACTGCCACAGAATTTACCAGACGTTTCAAGGTAACAAGGAGGGGCTGGATGCAATGGGTGCATTCCTCAGGTAATGGCTGCATTTACAAATGAAGAGATGCTAATTTTTGCCAGCAGAGTCGTCAGTTTGGACTAAAGGTCTTTCGACCCTTCTCTGGGACTTTAGGGAGATATCAAAATTCCTGGGACTTCTAGTGTTAAGCAGCTGAGACGAGGTCTTAAAGAAACCCCATTGTGGACAGTGCTTACCAAGCTACCTGACACAGTAGGCTTGCTTTTTCCACGTGAGGGAATAGGCAGCATTTGTCCTGAGGTACTTCTTTTTTTAAACCTCAAGATGTTTTGTTTTTTTCCATTCCAACATTTCCAGAGTAAAGGTTGTGGTTGACAAGGAACTATGGAGGGCAGAAGTGATAAAAAAAAAGTATGCTTATGTTAAAAATTTCTAAACATCGTTTATCACAATTCAGGTATTTCTTCAACGCATCACTTGGCCAGCAGAGGAGGATGATGAAGATGATGATTGGTCAGGTGAAACCAAATGCCGCATCTCAGGGTATCTTCGAGAGTTCATTACAAATGGTAAGTTTATTATTTATGTGCCAAAGTGCTATTGAAATTGTATTTATCTGGCAAATTTCTATATAAATCTTGCTAGTGGGTAGAATAGCTTAACATGATTACTTGAATTCAATAAGTGGTATTACAATGAATAAAGTACATGCTTGGCAAAACTAGCCTTAAACCTCTGTGTTACAGCTATTGTTTTTTTTTTTTTGACTAGTAAATTGAAATGTAATGCTATTGTTTGGTGTTGCCATTTACTCTGCATTACTGTTCCTTACAGGAACAACAACAGATCTGATGAACCTGGTCAAATTCTGGACCGGATGGGAGATTCTTCCAACAACTCTCTCTGTGGAGATAGTCAAAGGTAGATATCCCACAGCCTCCACCTGCTACGAGACCTTGCGAATTCCTGGACACTACAAGGATTACATGTCTTTTAAGAGTGATATCCTTGCCTGTATCAGCACTTGCAGTACAGGATTTGGTCTTGTGTGAGCTCAAAATTTTGTTTGTTCTCTGTTTTCCCAAAAAGATTGTTGCATTAAGAATTCTGGAGTAGCATATTGTTAACATGGTGTTATTTGTTAAACAGTTCTTTCAAGTAGATTGAGTTTAAAATGTTCTATGACGTGAACTACAACTTTAAAAGTAGCATTCATATTTAAAAAGCCAAGGAAAACTTGTTCATAACCTTACTTTGTCTAATGTAAAACTGAATAAGAATGCATGTTTAACATAACTGTTTACAATGTTTGCTTACAGTATGCAATAAGAAAATACAAACTGGAGTTAAGTGAATCTCACTGAACTATAGTGTCAAAAAATGTGAGAAATTACTTTTGAATGTTAAATCCTGAACTTCAGCTTCTAAAAAATGTGTGCAAAATGTTTTGATTTGATTTATCTTTTCTGAAATAAACCACAGATACAGAAGTATGTTAATGAACTGCTTTTATTTTGTCAGTATTGTCATAGTTTAACTGCAATAGTAAAAATGCATATTCTAAACAAAGTTTGACCACATTAGCTTTCACAAGAAAGTCTTGTAGGCTGAATAAATTAAACCAGTGACAGAATAATTACTGCCAAATGTGTTAAGAGTGACATTTCAAGGTGTAAAACTATTTCCAGGTTACAAAACAAAATTTTAAAAGCCATCACTTAATCACATTGTTGCTAACTTTTCCCTATTTACCTGGAATTACACTACTCAAACAGTTTGGGATATTCAACTTTCAGGTTGAATTTACAGAAAATATATATAAATAAAGTTTATGCTGTACTGATGTTATGCTTGTAGAACGTTTAAGCAGGATTGCATGATAATGCCTTCATCTCAAACTATTTACTGAAACAATCTTAACAGTGGTAGGTATTCCACAACATAACTAGTCATAAGTTTTTTGTGTGGTCTTGTGTCTGATATCTAAATGTGAAGAGGACTGTTTAGATACAATATATTTCAGACACTGATTTTTTTTTAGGTTAATCATCTTGCTAGAGAACAATCTAGAATTAATACACTGAACAGTTGTACATGTGCTTTTAGAAAGTTTAGAAATGGTAAAATTAAGTTTATCTGTAAAGGTTGTCTGGAAAAAAAGGCAAATTTTATTAACTTTTTGAATAGTGTTTTTATATCAACATTTAATATTGATATTCTAGTTTCATTCACTTGTTTGTGACTTCAAAGTCTTCTTTGGAACCATTTTTTAAACAGTGCAAGTTTCCTCACTGCCTTCTTAAGAAGAGACTGCCAAGTATCTTTTCCCAAACATCTTAGTGTAAGACAAAAAAAAAGTCTTTCAGATTCTCAAATGAGACTTTTTCACTCAGGAAAAACACTGTTGACAAAACTGAACAGCCGCCATGTAAATGTCACAGTGTCACATCCCCTGGCTTGTGGCCAGGTTCTGTGTAAAGGACAAGCCACCTGTAGGATTGCAACTCTGTGATTGGCTGTGGATCTGAGAGGTTGATCTGCTCTTCTGACTCCCTAATTGGACGACTGCCCTCCCGACAAGCCAACCTGTGGAACACCCGCCCTTTATAAGGGAAGGAAGCACCAACATTCGGGGCAGCTGGTCATTAGACCCTCAGCTTGCCTCTGGGACTGTTAGAGAAGCGTTGGTTGGTTTGTTTGAATTGGACTTGAACTTGATTATTTGTAAGAGCATTTAGTTTTCCCTTTAGTATTCAATTGTGTTCAGTTTAGTTGAAATTGAGATTGTTCGCTCTCCTCGTTTGTGAGTAGCTTTTGGTTTGTGGTAAGTTTTATAGCTATATTTTTGGTTTGTAGTTTAACTAGCTTTCTAATTTGTTTTATGGTATTGATATTGGTTTATTTTCAAAAGAAGCTTTGAGTTTGTTTAGTAAGAGTTTTGGTTTATATAATAAAGTTTGTTGGTTTTGTAATTATTTTTGGTATTAATTGTAACCTCAATTGAGGACACCTTTAGTTAATTAAATTTCTTCCTTTGTTTTGTGACCGGATTAGATATCCCGAACTGTGGACACCTTTAGTTGTTTGTTTTTTTTGTTGTTTAAATTTGAACCTGGGATTTATAATAAAACTTTGTATATATATCTTTAAGTTGATCCGGTGTGTTTTTGTTGCCGACCCCTTTATCCCCTGGAATTCAAGGTGGGGTCGTAACAAAAGTGGGGGCTCGTCCGGGAGATTCATTTGTTGTGAGTTTTGATGAGAGCAAGTTTTCTCAATTTTGAGTTAAGTTAGAAAAATCTGCATTGTGGAGGTTTGTGGACACTTCATACCATGGCTTCATTCGACTTGGAGGAATTCAAGGCAGATCCTACTCTGGATCGAATAGAGCTGTGTAGAAAAGACGATCTGGCTGTAATTGCTGATTGTTATGACATCCCTGTACAAAAACAAATATTGAAGCGTGATTTGAGGGCTGCAGTGGTGGCTGGTTTGGTTGACAGACGTGTGTTGCGCAATACTGAAGAATACTTGAAGAATTTAAGAAACAGCTACCTGAAAGTGTGGTGGTGTATTTAAATGAGCAGCGAGTGACCACTTTGTCAGCAGCTGCGGTTATTGCCGACGAGTACGTGCTGACTCATAAAACAGTGTTTAAGCCTGTAAAACAAAACACTGCTGGTGGGATGACAAAGTCAGTCACCCCTCGTGTTCAGGAGGAACGCTCCTGTTATTGTCACAAAGTTGGACATTTCATAGGAAACTGCCTGAAGCTTAAAAATCGACAAAAAGGCCAAACTTCACCTCCCAAAGAAAAGGGAGTGGGTTTTGTTCATGAAAAAAGCAAGGGAAAAGCAGTTTGCACAACTCTGGACCCCTGCTTTGCTCCATTCATTATGGATGGCTGTGTATCCCTGTCTGATAACTCAAAACCTGTATGTGTAAAAGTATTAAGGGACACGGGAGCTTCCCAGACCCTCATCCATGCTGATGCGCTGCCCTTTTGTGAAGTCTTACACAGGGTACAGCGTAATCCTGCGAGGAGTGGAATTGGGTTATGCGCCCCGACCCGTTCACTTAGTGCATTTAAAAACTGACTTGATAACGGGTGTCTTCCCCATGGCTGTATGTAATGAATTGCCCTTTGCTGACGTCTCGATTCTTTTAGGGAATGACATTGCTGGAGGCAGAGTGACGCCTGCCCTGGAAGTGATGGACCAACCTGTGATCTGTAAACAAACCTGCGTGGTAACCCGTGCGCAAGCACGTCAGAATAAAAATTTAGAGGAGGATGAGGATGATTTCACCTTGTCTAACAGTTTTCTCATGGATTCTTTTACAGAAGATGGAAAACTGGTGGAGGAAGCAGAGGAAGCTGCAAAGAACCCTGACGTAAAAGTTCGGGAGGTTCAGCAGCCCCCTGTTTGCTCCTCCTCACCCCTTTCTCGCTCCCGCTTGTGTGACGCACAGATGAATGATCCCACGTTACACAGGTGCTTCAAAGAGGTGGTGAGTGCTGACAAGTTAGCAACACTTAACAGTGGATTTTATGTTAAGGATAAAGTGCCTATGCGACGTTGGTGTCCGGTTGTTATTCCGGGAGAGGACTGGAATGTGGAGGATCAGATAGTAATACCAGCGCCGTTCCGACAGCAAGTATTGAATTTAGCACATGATGATCATTGGGCAGGACACATGGGAGTGAACAAAACATACCGGCGTGTGTTGAAACATTTTTTTTCTGGCCTGGTTTGAAGCGGGATGTCATTCGCCATGTTAAGAGCTGTCATGTGTGTCAGATAACTGGTAAACCCAATCAGAAGATTCCTTGTGCCCCGTTGCACCCGATACCTGTTATAAGTGAACCGTTTGAGAAATTGATTATTGACTGTGTAGGACCTTTGCCACGTACCAAAAATGGCAATTGTTTTCTGTTAACGTTAATGTGTGCCGCAACTAGATATCCGGAAGCTATTCCTTTACGCCGGGTTACAGCCAAAGCTGTAACCAAGGCTCTGTAGCGTTAAGCGTCATTAAACATTGAAGATGTTTAATAAAATTATTAATTTTAATAATTTCTTGGACTTATTTATGAATTTACTCGTGGGGCACCACCACACAGATAGCTTTCCTAATCTAATGGCTGTGTGGACACCATTAGAGAACTAAATTAATTAATTTAATAAATTAATTAATTCAAGCTAGAAATCAATCAGTTATCAATCAATCAGTCTCAGGACGCTACTAACGTGAATTCTTACGTCGAAGGGACCCATAACATGGTTCAAAGGAGAAGTTCACAATAACCAGACCAGTTTAGGATAAATATGGAATATTTATTACTAAACTAATAATGCATAAATGAAAAGGAAATACGTACAAAGGACTTCGCATGGGAAAATGAATCAAACATTGTAAAATGCAGAATATGGAGTTCAAACCAAAATCTTATTTCAATGTGTCAGAATGAATGAAATGTATGCAAGAAATGAACAAAAGTTAATTAACCTGCGGTGTTAATTAAACTATGGTTCAGGACTGAAAAAGATCTCTAAATCCTAAAAGGAAAAAGGGAAACTTGACTCTCATCTGTTAAACTGGAGGTTTAACTAAGATGTAGAACTACTAAGGTCACTGTCAGACAACCAACCATTCTTGAGCAGATAAGCAGAGAATTGATCCGAGCAGGACTCGTCCGGTTCTGTTTGGATCGAGCCGACTTACGACCGTTGTGGTGACTCTGATGGCGAGTGAGGAAGTTGGCGCAGGTGGTTTGGATCCCGAGCGACTTCCAGAAGGCCAGAAGATGTGTCACGTGGTGGTCCGAAGGTTTGGATCAGGCAGCTCTGCGGATGCGGATTTTCCCGCGGCTCGGCTGGTGGTATCGATGATGGACAGTGAATGACTTGCGGTGATATGGCAAAAGATGAAAATTGTCAAGCTTTAGGTCAGTCCAAAAAGATTCTGTAGCACTGGTTCTGGAGCTTTGATCAGCCTGCGTTAACCAGTTATCCAAGGTAAAGACCAAAATTTAGGATCAATATTAAAAGTCCAAAAGATAAAAACATAACTCAAGAAAAGTGAAGTATTAGCTGGAAAAAGGGAATGAACTACGGAGTCCAAAAAGAGCCAAAAATTGTCAATCATGCATCTTAATGCAGGCACCAACTTTAGTATCGGGTGATGTTCTTCACATCACTGCAAACTTAATCCTCTGGTAGCATGTCTCTCTCTCTCTGGCGTTCAGACCAAGTGTCCTAACTCTGGAAGAAAGCCATGTCTGGAGAGGATGGGTTGAAGAGGACTTGAAGTCCACTTCAGGAAGAGAGCAACGGAGGAAGAGCCAAGAAGGAAGGGCCAAAAAGAAGAGGGCGAACAGAACAGAGAGAGCTAAACTCTTTGTTCTGAGTTTAAAAGTGTTAGTTTTGAAGACCCACCCCATGGAGGGATGTGTGACCATTATCTTGACCAATAACAGTCTTGTGGGCTGGTTTTGGGTCAGATAGCAGATACGGAGGGGCTGGTCTGATCATCTTGTAAAGACTTATCAAATTAAACATTTTGTGAATATATCTATATATCCAAGTTATTAAAGCCTTAAATGAGACATCATTAAAATCCATCAGTGAATCATCGAAAAGACAAGAAAATAGTAAGAAGGTTATATCTCACACAAACACAGTAATAAAGTTTCAGGTCACCAATTAATCAAGCTTGTTGATTAAACCTTGTACACAATGATAATGATCATATGCATGCGCATGGTATCAAGATAAAACACACATATATATATGTATCTATTTAAATGAACATTGTTGACTAGTAAAAGTATGATCTTTTACTCTTCACACAAAGTCTTTGTCTCCTCTTGTGCTGGGGCACAGAAAAAAACATTAAGACACTTTATTACCCTCTGGAATGTTAAGATAAACGTTTCTTGGTGTGTCCAGGTGTCCTGTTAAAGGGGGTTTCCGCTTATCAGTTGAAGAAAAACACAAGTTTAGTAAGAAACAGTTTCAAAGTGGACATTGGGATGAAGAGTTGCATCTGGGATCCTTCGGTTGTTAACTAAAAAGCAAATTTATGTTGCAGAAGATTAAAGTTCAGAAATTTCCCAGGTCTCGTAAATAACCTAATGAAGTCCTCCCAGTCCAGGTTGGGGAGAGTTGACCTTTGTTGACCTGTGGAGCTGGAAACCAAGTCATAAATTTGAGTCAGACCCCCACTTTGGGAGTGAGACTGTTAGTCTGTAAGGAGAGAAAATCCTCAAAAGATGTTTAATTCAGTCACGATTAAACAAAGGTTCCAATCTTTATTTTGACGACGATGGAATCCGCTACAGCTCTGTTAAAGTTCTTTTCAACCTTTGGATTGCCGCGGATAATACAGTCTGACCAAGGGAGTAATTTTACCTCCAGACTGTTCAAACAGGTGCTACATGATCTAGACATTCAGCATGTAACCAGTACCGCGTATCACCCAGAAAGCCAAGGAGCATTAGAACGCTGGCATCAAACCTTAAAATCTATGCTTCGGAAATACTGCCTAGAAGAGGACAAAAACTGGGATGAAGGAATCCCATTTGTTTTGTTTGCCGCACGAGAAGCGCCGCAGGAATCACTCGGCTATAGTCCTGCTGAACTTATATTCGGTTATTCACTCTGTGGACCTTTAAAAGTCCTGAAGGAGAAGTTGTTGGACTGCGATGCACCTCCGGAAGTTAATGTGTGCCAATACGTAAATTCGTTCAGAACTAGACTATGCAAAGCCCGCAAATTCGCATCCGACGCCCTGAAAGTAGCTCAAGCTTCAATGAAGCGTAGATATGACAAAAAGACTGTTGTACGTCAATTTACGGAAGGAGATCAAGTTTTAGCCCTTCTTCCGCTTGCAGGAACTGCATTAGACTCCCGATTTTCAGGACCCTATGTGGTTAAGAAGCGTTTATCCGACGTAAACTATGTAATCGCGACGCCTGAACGCAGACGCAAATCTAGGACCTGTCACATTAATATGTTAAAAGCCTATATACCTCGTACAGTAGACAGTGCAGTGGACTCCGCCAATGCTTTTACAGATAAAGATCCGGTTTCCCCGGAAGTTCAGTGTGGTTTAGTCATTGTAAATGAGGAAGTTCCCCCGGTAGAACAAAAATGGTCCGAGACTCTTGCTGCTAAGCTTACTCCTCGGTTGTGCAACTCAGAAATGCTTGCGAAGCTACCATTTACTTTAAGTCATCTCTCTGAAAAACAACGTTCCGATCTTCTCGGGTTAATTGACACATTCCCTGAGATCTTTCAAGATGTTCCGACGCTCACGAATGTAATCTCACACGACATAGATGTAGGAGATAATAAACCGCTTAAACAGCATCCCTACAGGTGTAGCTTGGAGAAGCGACGACTTATGACCCAGGAAACCGACTACATGGTTCAGAATGGCCTTGCTAAAACTAGTAAAAGTCCGTGGAGCTCCCCTTGTCTAGTTGAGACTAAACCCGATGGTTCCCCACGTTTTATAACAGACTACAGAAAAGTTAATGCGATGACAAAGATTGACGCCTTTCCGATGCCGCGAGTTGAGGACTGTATAGATGCAATTGGCTCCGCTCAATATGTGTCTAAATTAGACCTGTTAAAAGGATATTGGCAAGTCCCATTGACCGATCGCGCCTCTGAGATTTCGGCATTTGTAACCCCTGACAGATTCTTACAATACACAGTAATGGCCTTCGGCATGTGTAACGCTCCTGCAACATTTCAGCGTCTAGTAAATACTGTGTTCGCCGGTCTCCCTTTCTGTACTGCATATTTGGATGATGTTGTGGTATACACGGATACATGGGAAGATCATCTGTCTGCTCTAAAGGAAATATTCACCCGTCTAAAGAAAGCCTCACTCACGTTAAACCTTGCTAAATGTGAGTTCAGCCAAGCCACTGTCTCCTATTTGGGAAAACAGGTTGGACAAGGAGAAGTGCGCCCTCTTGAGGTCAAAGTTGAGGCCATCAGTAGGTTCCCCGTTCCGGAAAATAGAAAGGCCTTACGCCGTTTCTTGGGTATGACGGGGTACTATAGAAGCTTCTGCCGTAATTTTGCCACTGTTGTCGCTCCCCTGACAGCGTTAGTAAGCCCAAAACAGACTTTCAGGTGGACAGACGAATGCCAACACGCCTTCAATAGTGCCAAAGCCCTCCTTCAACATGCGCCCGTGCTCGCCGCTCCTGATCTCAGTAAACCTTTCCAGCTCGAAATAGATGCTAGTGCTGTAGGAGTAGGTGCTGTTCTTTTACAGAAGGATAGCCATGGAACTGATCACCCCATTGGTTTCTTCTCTAGGAAGTTCAGCCGGCACCAAATTCACTATTCCACAATAGAAAAGGAGACACTATCACTGTTGCTGGCTTTGCAGCATTTCGCCATCTATGTGGGATCTTCATCTGTGCCAACCACAGTTTTTACAGATCATAATCCGTTAACGTTCCTGTCGAAAATGTACAACCAGAATCAGAGACTGATGCGTTGGGCGCTCATTATACAGGAGCATAACCTGCTTATTCGCCATAAAAAGGGGGCCGACAATGTCTGCGCCGATGCGCTTTCCCGTATTGAAATGTCGGATGATGAAAATGACTAAAGTGTTAACCCAAACTGTAAAACAGAGGTTTGCGGAAAAATTGTGAAAAAGATGGAAATGATGATGGAAGATGTATTTTGTGGAAGTTAACATTCTTTTGTGTTCCAGTGAAGGAAAAAAGAGAGAATGTTTGAGAGAACTTCCATTTTAAGGGAGGGGGTGTCACATCCCCTGGCTTGTGGCCAGGTTCTGTGTAAAGGACAAGCCACCTGTAGGATTGCAACTCTGTGATTGGCTGTGGATCTGAGAGGTTTCCCCGCTCTTCTGAATACCTGTGTGGTTGCAACACCGCGATTGGCTGTGGACCAGGGAGGCTGATCTGCTCTTCTGACTCCCTAATTGGACGACTGCCCTCCCGACAAGCCAACCTGTGGAACACCCGCCCTTTATAAGGGAAGGAAGCACCAACATTCGGGGCAGCTGGTCATTAGACCCTCAGCTTGCCTCTGGGACTGTTAGAGAAGCGTTGGTTGGTTTGTTTGAATTGGACTTGAACTTGATTATTTGTAAGAGCATTTAGTTTTCCCTTTAGTATTCAATTGTGTTCAGTTTAGTTGAAATTGAGATTGTTCGCTCTCCTCGTTTGTGAGTAGCTTTTGGTTTGTGATAAGTTTTATAGCTATATTTTTGGTTTGTAGTTTAAATAGCTTTCTGATTTGTTTTATGGTATTGATATTGGTTTATTTTCAAAAGAAGCTTTGAGTTTGTTTAGTAAGAGTTTTGGTTTATATAATTGTAAAGTTTGTTGGTTTTGTAATTATTTTTGGTATTAATTGTAACCTCAATTGAGGACACCTTTAGTTAATTAAATTTCTTCCTTTGTTTTGTGACCGGATTAGATATCCCGAACTGTGGACACCTTTAGTTGTTTGTTTTTTTTGTTGTTTAAATTTGAACCTGGGATTTATAATAAAACTTTGTATATATATCTTTAAGTTGATCCGGTGTGTTTTTGTTGCCGACCCCTTTATCCCCTGGAATTCAAGGTGGGGTCGTAACAACAGCCAAAAGACTGGGATGCAGCTCTTGGATTAACTGCACCTTTTAAGGCTGCCATTTGTTCTTCTGTCAGTGGGCAGTCCATGTTAGGAACAATGATGTCTGAATGGTCCTGATGAGAAAGTCCACTCTCTTCCCACTCAATATGTGGAATGTCCATACCCTAGAAATATATATATTAACAACAAAAGAAATTAAAGAACAAAGAAAACAACATCACCTATTTTACAGTATATATTTGCATATACCTCCATGTCATCTGGTCCAGGAATTGGATAATGTGTACGACCCAGCACCCACAGCTGGTTAGGGGTCATGTTGCTTTCTGTTCTTATTGGATGATTGTCCCAACCACTGCAGAACGTATCCAGGTCATCCTGCAGGCGCAGCAAGAACACATAGTGGCAGCAGAAGAGGTGTTCAACATTTGAAATGCTGAGGAAGCCTTCTTCCTCAAGGTAGTGGAGAACATCATAGTAGATGCTTGTTACAGCAACCCACAGGTCTCTCCACAGCCGCTCAATCCTGAGGTATTGTAAAATTAACAATTCATTAAACGGTAAACGTATGCCTTTGAATACCATTTTTTTGTATGTACTTGCAGGAATTATGTTTTTAATTAAAACTTTTAATATAGAAAGTGCATCATTTCACCTCAAAAAACAGCTGACATACTAGCAGGATAACAAGAATTAATACACAGCCTGGCCGAGTTCCCCAAGCTCAGATTATTCAGGGTGGGTAGACTATAAAACATTTTTACATATGGATTGGCCACTGAAGAGTTAAAATTTTAAACTCATAGAATCTTTTAGTTGGGCTGTAGAAAATGTTATGTATGAATGTGTGCTATAATCAAATTCAAATGATGATGTAATTTACCCAGGCAATGCAGTTTTCCTGTTAGTGTTCTCACAAACCACCACTGTCAAGTATCAATTCTACCAAACAAACCGTTGGTTATGAACGCTCTTTCCAGAAATAAAGCTGCTTCGTCCAGTGCCACGGACTGTAAACATGAGTCGTGCAACCTGTACGTTTTCCACCCCGTGATCACCACGTACCCTAAAATACACAGATTCAAAGATTATATATGTTATATGAGATGATGGATTAAAAAAAATAAATCAATCAATGTGAAATTGGGGAAGAAAAAAGAAATTACCTCAGAGGAAAACCAAACTTCTGAACAGCCTCTTGGACGAAAGCTAGTGTAGTTGCTGCCAGGTTATTGGAAGCTGCACCAAGATACATTATCTAAAGGACGATAACAGCACTGAGACAAATCAATATCTAAGCATTTGTGCATTTGCATTGACACCTGTGCTTACCTTGCGGGAAAAACCATTGATGCCACCAAAAATGACAATGTTGTAACTTAAAATAAGAAAAAAGCAAACATGTTAAACACTAAATAAAAAAAGATTCACTAGCACATGGTCAAAAAGTTATGATTGAGAAATAACATACCGAATTAGTTTATGGTTGGTATCTATGTGCATCAAAGACAGGGGGCCTGGGACAGAGTAAGTCCGTCGTGCAATGCATCCTAAATGGACCATACGTGAAATGACACCAGTGGTGTCCACACGGTGCATAGAAGCTCTGACTCTGTTGTACTGCACTCTCAGTCCTTTGGCTTGCAGAAGAGCCTTCATCATTCGATATCCAGAATGAGGCTGTCTGGATTTGATTTCTCTGACACAATCGTCCAACTCTTCATCTGACATGGTGCTGTATAGTGCTTTCACTGAAATATCTGACTCACTCATACGTCGGTATACTGTGCTTCTGGACATACCCACAAGTTTGGCTATACACATGACAGATAAAGTTCCAAGAGGCTGCAAAGGTAGTCTGGGGACAGTGCCATTCGTTGTCGCCCAGCTGGTCCTTGCTCAAACTGCACAACAGCAATACATTTATTCCTTCCATCTTTTTCTAAACTAATAAGTTTGTGCAGATGTGTAAGTTCCTCTACAATAGCTGGACAAACAGTTACTTGGCTGGACAAAGCATTTAAAAGTACAAGTTCTTGAGTACAAATGAAGTCTAAAAAGTCCAAATCTATAGGCGTGCGTTCAAGAGCATGTTCCAAACGGGAGTGAAGCCTTTCAAAAATATGATTTAGAAGAAGTTGCTGAAGGGATCGAGGGAGAACAAAAGAGAGAAAGAGATCAATGTATTATATACCAACAGAATTTTTCTCAACTTATCTGATTACATAAAGTTATCAATAATATAAACTACAAAAATACACACACAGACATAAATATTACATATCGCAGCTGTCGGGCGCAAACTTTCTATCTCCAAAACTGTCATTTTTCAAAAAATGAAAAAAACTGTATGGTTTTGTAATAACTGGACATAATGTCATCAAACTTTGTATTGTGTTTTAATCATATATCTTTGGTTAAATATTAGTAAAACAAAAGACAGACATAAAGGGTGACCAATAGTAGTGATTTATGAAGGAAAACAAAAATCACGAATTTTGGACATAGGAGGTTTTTGCCTGACAGCAGCGATATGTGAGAACAAACATAGTTTTTGACATTAGCTGTGCCAACTGCCAGCTGTATTTAGAAGAACTCACTTATGAGCAGACCAAGTTGATCTGTTACCCTTATTTTCTTAACAATTTGTTAAAATTGTCAGCCTGCATACTGTCCAATGCATATGGACAAACAACAAAAAGTGGAACATTACAAACAGCTGTAATAGAACATTTTTTAATGTGTTGATGTTCAATTTTTTTTAAACCTATGTCAAATTACAAATAGTTCTCAAATGAAAAACTGTGTAGGTGTTATTCATTTCGTAAATCGTGTACTACAAGGAGATAGAAAATGTCTGTCCATGATTGGTCGCATGACGTTAGCTTTGCTAGCAAAACTAGCTAACAAAGTTTTGATGGCTGAACACCACATATTTAAAAGTTACCAGTAGGTGTGAGCTATTACGCTATGTTAAACAGAACTGTGTTAGGTATTGGCTATATTTTTCATCTACCAAAACCGACACATCATGACGTTTAAAAGTTAAATACTCACCGAGGAAGTATCGCCCAGATGTGTTGCCATCTTTGGCTGCTTGAGCCAAGTCAACCGCGCTGACCAAAGTGTCCGTGTCAGGTGACTGATGGAGCGTGAAATGATTGGCTGAATGCCGGTTCGATGTTATCCTGGATTGACTAGTTATCCCAGTGGCCGCCGTGTTAAAACTGATTTTCTGACAGCGAATTTTAACCACCGAATTTGGCAGTCTGAATTTTTTTTCTTTGAATTTTTTTATCTTCGAATTTTGACTCGACATTTCAAACACTGAAAAAATTGTAGTAAAAATAAACAACTGAATTTGGCCTTTTGAATTAGGGGAATCTGATTTTTTTTTCCATTTGAATTTTTATCTTCAAATGTTGATTCCTGAATTTTAAAACACTGAAAGCAAAGGGGTGAAAATAAGCAATTAAAAATTTGAAGCATTTAATTAAAATAAAAAAATTCAGATATGTTAATTCGCTGGATAAAATTTTGCTGCTTGAAATCCAAGGGCTTATAAAATTCAAAATCTGGTGGAACAGATTTACTTCCATAATACTTGGTCAGGTACCTTCAACAGATGAAGCTATGAGACTGTCTTTACAGCGTAAACACTGGTGTAACAGGAACAGAATGTAGCCAATCAGAGATCGATATGACTGGAGAGTAAGGAAGGATAAAAAGTCCGTGTTCACGCTATCTCCAGTCTGTAATTTCTTTCAGTTCTGGGGCCTCATTTATCAAACTATGCGTAGCAAAGCAAACTACAGGTGACATCTACAGGGCAAAAAGGAAATGTGCTGCACAAAAACTTTCAGATCTATCAAAGCATGCGTGTGCAATCTTCCATTCATCATTACCTGCCACTTAACCAGAGTCTGGTTGCAGGGGCAGCTGCCTAAGCAGGGAAACCCAGACTTCCCTCTCATCCTCTCATCCGGGGGGGGATATCGAGGGGTTCCCAGGCCAGCCAAGAGATGTAGTCTGTCCAGCGTGTCCTGGGTCTTCCCCGGGGCCTGTTTCTGGTGGGATGTGCCCGAGCTACCTCATCTGTTATAGACAAAACAATGATGACCTTACTATAACAGTGCTGCAGTATGTTCTTGGTCACATCTATTTAAAAGCTGGACCCAAGTGTTAATATAAACAACGACGAATCAGCTTTTCAGCGGTTTCTGTGGTGTAGCATCTATCACTGGTAACACCAGCCACCACTGAGTTCGAAACCAGGCAGAAACATTCTGTCCTTCTGAAACTACTTGCTACACACATTCATACACCTCAAATACTCTAAAAGAAATTCTTAAAAAAAAAGGGGCAGATTGAGCCAGAGATCACACCACCGTTTCCTGGTAACAATACCCATCTGTCAGCAGGAAGATGGGCCAACACACAGGTAACGTTTCAGAAGATACGCTGCAAACAAATGTTCAAAAAAAGCAGTTGCTTCATCAAACCCTATCTGACTGTCTCTTCTCCATTCTTCATGCATTCAAATACACAGTGCTGATATTAATATGGAAGTACTGGTGATTTTGGGACAATAGAGACTCTCATCAGACATTCTGGACATCCTGCAAACAAAGTACTAAATGTTGTAGTGTACTGAGTATGTGTCATGTCCTGCTCCATATCAGGAGTATCCAGGTGGCAATCTAAAGCATTTTGACTGTGAGAAGACATCTGCACCAGAAAAGCTGTTTGGCAAACTACAGTCTCAACACACTTTCAAGACATTGCCAAGTGTTGTGTGTGTTTTTGTGTCTGAGAAAGAGTTGGGTGGTAAGAGAATATGGCTCAGTTACAAAGACCATTCTGCTTTTGTTACAAGCTGCCAGAGCTTCATTGGAAAAGATTACACCTTCTATACTTTGTGCCACCTTTATGGTGCCATAACTCTCTTTGATGTCACTGTTTGATATGTGTGTGTTCTTTATGCCACCTTTATGATGTCATATTCCTCTGTGATGTCAATGCCTGATCTGTATATGGGCTTTGTGCCACCTTTAACCTTCATGATGCCATAATCCTCTTTGATAAAACTGGTTTGTGTATATTCTTTGTGTAACATTTATAATGTCATATTCCACTTTGATTTCACTGTTTGGTCTGTGTATGTTATTAGATCCACATTCATGATGTCATATTTCTCTTTGATGTCCCTGTTTGATCTTTTTTCTTTTTCAAATGAGCTTCAAACCTCAGAAATTAGTTGAAAAAACCCAAACAAATTTCGAGAACCTTTTTAACATTGTATATGCTGTTTGTGCAACCTTTATGATGTCATAATCCTCTGTTTTGTTGTTTATTTTCTGTGGTGTAATGGCTATCACATTCACCTAACACAAAAATTCTACATCCTGCAAACAAAGCATTAAATCTTCTGGTGTATTGTTCACCATGTCCTGCTCCGTGTGACGAGTATCCAGGTGATAAACTCCGGTCTTCTGCATGTCAGAGAGAGATACTGGTGACTATACTAACGAGGAATGCTGCATAGCTCCAAAAGCTTCATAACTGCTACCAAAGATAAACTATACAATTTAGTAGAATATTGTCATCCCAGGCGGCTCCTGCATCCCAGGATCCCAGGCAGCATCGATGACGTAGGCTTCAGCTGCATTTTTGCCCGGTCTGCCGCACTAGGACCAACAGGAAGCTGAAGGCCACAGGCCAATTATTTATACATTCTGATTGAGTGTTTTAAAATTATTATTAATTTTCTATGTAAAAGCAAAATTTCTCATAGTTAAGAGTAACATTGAACAGCACAGTAGTATTACTGAATAACTGTTAATAGTTTTAATTATTGTTTAACAGTATTTATTGAAAAACAATTCTCTTTTAAACTAGAAAACAATGTTTGTTTTTGTTCTTAATGACATTGTAAATTAAACAGTGAGTTTTAAATGATTACTGTCTTGATTATGATGAAAATATGTAAATTAACTCAAAACTGGTAAGAAAGACCCACATTGTGACATTAAACTAAATTAAATTCCCTGATGAGGAATAATCTAGTGAACATATTAATCTATAAATATATACATATGTGTGTGTGTGTGTGTGTGTGTGTGTGTGTGTGTGTGTGTGTGTGTGTGTGTGTGTGAGTGATGTATTCCACTCCATTAAAAGGATCTTTAAAAGGTTAATAAATTCTGAAATAGGAGGTCAGCCATCCATATCCTGCTATGACTCGCTGGCTCTGCATCTCTTCTGATTCCTGGAGAGAAGAGAGAGAAATAGAAAGTGAATTTACTATTGTAATATATTAGAACTAAAAGCAGAGCTATGTTATTGAAATATTGTTAATAGTCTTTACTTACAATTACAGACACATGTGTCCATAAAAGTATCCCTCCATATGAGGAAATATCATGTCTATTATATTAACACGATGGACGCCATGTCAAGTGATCTTCCATGCCGTCCACAATGACCCGTCGCGGGTTTGCGTCCCGGTTAAAACATTCCCATTTGTGTTTAAGGCACTAAATACACATTCATTACACAGAGATTTGCATTGATTGTCTCTATTTTCCTTTCTTTCTCTCTTTTCTTCTCCCCCCCACCCCCCAATGGCTCTGATAGTTCCATTGACATAAATATTTACTTTTGAGGAATGAACTATCTATTTTTAGCAAGTGACACGCTTTTGCAGGTTATCCACAAGCTTCTGCAGTTTGCACTAATTGTTTAGAGAAACGCACTAACTGCTATGCAAATGTAAAGTCTGGTGTGAGAAATGCACCAAAGCGACTGAGGAAAAACTGCAATCTCCACCCAGTGGTGGGTCATGCATATCACACCTAGGCCTTCAATACCGTGTCACTTAGTCCAGCCTACATTTATGCACCTCATAATAACATCAATATGACACCATAGCTCAAGAATACATACGGAAGCACCCTTTTTAAGCCTATTCATAACAGCGGTGGCAGTAGTACTACACTTAACTGCTCAGTCGATCAGCGGGATGCTAATTTCAAGCCCAACTGCACCAGAGACGTCTGATATTTACAGTGTGTGTGATGTGCGCAGTGTTTACAAGGCACACAGCGCTGTCCATGGTGCTACTCGATCTACATGCACGTATGGAAATAGGCAGAGGCCCATGGCAAATTTGTGTCCAGGGCCCTTGGTGATGATAGTCTATGTTTTCAACCAATAAGCACACATTCACAATTAAGAGCGGGAAACTAAGATCACGGATATTGTCAAAACTCCAAAATAAAAAAACAATTTTAAGAGATAAAATAAAATAAAACGCTTGCACTCACCAATGCAGATTTCCTCCACAGTGCCTGCTTATTAGAAAATAAAATCCATCCTCCTTTCCTTTCTCAAGAAGACTTCAATGGCTCTGTTGTACAGTTTATCTGTGCGTTTCAGTTTCATTAATAAGTCCTTTTCTATGGACATGGAGGCTAACACTGAAAGCCGTGTCTGCCCGGTCGTATTTCTGGCATAAGTTTTAATGCGCTTTAATGCCGAGAATGACCGCTCTGTTCTGTTTTAAGTCGTGGAAGATCAAACAGTACACCGTGGCTCTGTGTTAAGCTGGAGAAGGCCGTTTGGGGGAATTTTTTCCTGTATGTCTGAAAGTGCTTCGTATATCTTACAGAATCTGCCCCTCTCTCGCTCAACCGTGTCACAAAACTCCTTCACCCTTGCCATGCAGAACTGTACATCCAGCGATTTTTTCTGCAGTACTCCAAAAAGCACATCAGCATACTCAAATATTCCATTTAATGTGTTGAGCAAAAAACAAAACTCAAAATCATCCAGACGTGCAATAAATCCATCTGCACAAAGTACAGTGTCCTGATCATACTCATCATGGTGTTCCAATATGTGATCAAACAACTCCTTTAGCACAGCTCTCTTCTCATAGACCGTATTCACCAAACGTGATGTGTATTGCCACCTCGTCGGCGCGACGTGAGGAAGACGCCGCTTACACAAGTCATCCCGTAGTTAAGTGCGCTTTGGAGATCTGGAGAAGAATGCAGCGAGGCCGTTCAGGTTGGCAAAAAAGACCTTTCACTCTTTCAGCTTTGAGGCCCCTTGAGTCAGTACTAGATTAAGACGATGTGCATAACAGTGAATGAATGAGGCCATAGGTACCTTCTCCTTTATTTTAGCCGCCACCCCATTGAGTCCAGAGGCCATTACCGCTGCGCCATCGTAACACTGTGCCACAACTTTGTCCAGAGAACATTCATATTCTTCAAAGAAATGAAAAATAAGAGCGGCAAGGTCATCAGCTCGCCTGCCACTGGTCACATCCACAAACTTGAGAAAACGCTCCTTGACACCTGTGGCCGTCACATAGTGCAGGACAAGTGAGAGCTGTGCCATGTTAGCCACGTCTGTGGTTTCGTTCACCATGACAGCGACAAAGGGGCTCTCTTGATCTCCATTTTAATCTCCTCTGCCATCACTTCAGCAATAGCATGAATTAGGTCGTTTTGTATTTTTCCTGATGTCCCAGTAAACTATGTGAAGTTGCTTGATGCAAGTTCTTGGAGTTTTCAAGAAGGAGGGTTCTTCCAACAGAAATGTATAACTATTGTTTTTCCTCTTGAATCCCCAGAGTCTCTTTTTTTGTTTCAAATATGGCAATTACCACACAAACTTAGCAAGAAAATCATAAAAGTCATAAAAGTGGCACAAACAATATGCACAGTTAAAATATTGACATCAAAGAAAGAATATGACATAACAAAGGTGGTACAAAAACCATACCCAGATCAAAGAGTGACATCACAGAGGAATATGACATCACAAATGTGGTCAAAACAGCATTGAACTAAGAGTGACATCACAGAGGAATATGATGTCATAAAAGTAGCACAAACAACATACGCAGATCAAAGACTGACATCAAACATAAAATATGACATCACAAAGGTGGCAACAACAGCATAAAAAGATCAAACAGTGACATCACAGAGGAATATGATGTAATCGAAGTGGCACAAACCATATAAACAGATCAAACGCTGAAATCAAATTATATGACACTGACTATGAAGGCTAATGAAGCAGCTGTGCAACGACAACGTAATTTCTTTTGCAGTTATACTGTAAAGTAAGGTATTAGTCCGGTGATGAAGAACAAATAGATAGATTAGACATGGGACAGCACTTTTTGATTTAGGTTTACCAGCTGGTTGGGTACGGTTAGCCAGCAATTGTAGGTAGCGGTAGGGTTGCCAACCATACCAAAAAATACGGGATTCCTTATTTGACAATTAAACATCTCCTCCCGACAATTTGTTTGTGCGTGTGTTGCGTTTACGGTTGCCTAGAGACAGAAACCACATACCAGCGCATCTCAAAACACCTGCACCTTTTTAAAATGTCCTCGGCACCTGATATTCCTCAAAAACGAAAATATTTCCATCCTTAGCTGGACAGCGTCAGTGGAGATGTTTACAAGACAAATTGTAAAATGTGTCGGCGCATGTTTTCAGTGGCCTGCAGTGGGCTGTCTGACATCAGACATTATCCATCAGGAGAACAACACAGAAGACTAGAGCTCAGTGTCCCAGTTCTTCATCCCTGAATCATTTCCTGAGACTGATCTGGTGTCAGACATAATGTCATGATTGATCCATGAATTTAGAAGTTTTTAAAGTGGAATGAATGATCATTTATTTAATGAACAGTAGTATGAGCCATTATAACTATTATATATATGTCCATTTAAAGAAAAAGTCAGACTAATGGATTAACAGTTAATAAATGTTGTTCAGAGAAAACATTGTTTAAAAAAATATAACTAAACTTTAACTTTAAAAGTTACATTAAGTTCTCAGTGTATTTAGTTTATATTTTAAAAAATTCATTGTTGCACACTCCACACAAACAGATCTCCTTTAGTTGTTGGTACTACTGCCGTGTGGTAGATTATACAGTATCTCTTAAACTAAGTTAAGTGCAGTAACTAAGTTGTGTCCATAAAGTATTTTGTTATGTATTATTTTCCTCTTCTATGTTAAATAGGGATTCGTGTTGTGGGAGAGAGTGAAGGGTGCTTAAGGGTGGGTGAGCGGGTCCAGCTGGAGAGCCCGGGGTCGCTGTACTGGTAGGATGGCTGGTGGCCGGCAGGAGGCCAGGGTGGATGGAGGAGGTCCTGCAAGGTGCAGCTGGTTGGAGGTGAAAGACTAAAAAGAAAAAAATCTGTAACTTCCCAGATGGCCAAAATGACACTTTTTGGAGTAAAATTAGGGCTTCTGGACAAAGTTAACATTACAGGCAGTGTAAATGGACTAAATGACATGTTGCAGACAGTTAAGGGCCAGGAGCCCCCTCTCTCCACAGGGTGAATGCCACAAAATGGAGCTTGATAGCCACACATCATCTGATAGTTCATGGTGATCCTCATTCCTTGTTGACAGATCCTTACTTTATCTGTCAAAATCTTCATTTCAGGCAGCAGGGCAACAAAACACAAGAGCACTTTGCTGTGACTCAACAATTGAACATCAGCATGGAGAAGTAGACCTCCATACGCAGAATAAACAATATTCTACTAAATTGTATAGTTTATCTTTGGTAGCAGTTATGAAGCTTTTGGAGCTATGCAGCATTCCTCGTTAGTATAGTCACCAGTATCTCTCTCTGACATGCAGAAGACCGGAGTTTCACCTGGATACTCCTCACACGGAGCAGGACATGGCGAACAATACCACTGAATAAGATTTAGTGCTTTGTTTGCAGGATGTAGAATGCCTGATGAGAATCTCTATTGTCCCAAGATGACCAGTTCTTCCATATTAATATCCGCACTGTTTATTTGACTGTATGAAGAGCGGGGAAGAGACAGTCAGACAGAATAGGCGCATTCCGACAGAGAAGTTCTAAGAACGCAGTTCTAATAACTGTCTTAGTTCTATGAACGGCTCTTCTCCAGGGGAACTGTTTCATGTTGCATTCGCACATGAGTTGGGGGCGGTAGCGGGACCGATGTGACGCATACGTCTGCGACAGTGGCGTGTGACTTTAGCGCCACATAACAACAAAACAAAACCCGCTAAAAACAACACGGCAAGCTAATATGGAGAACGAAGAGATCGTAGTGTTCATGCTCTGCTTGATGGAGATGTTACTGATGGACTATAAAATCAGGCGTCTCACGTCGAGGCTGGAAGGCTCCTGAAAGTCAGAAGATGAAGAATCCAGCGGCAGGAGATACGCCGCAGACAAAGGAGACGACGTGTAAGTTTAACTTATTAAACATGCGCCGATTGTATACGTGTCTAATGAGTAAACGTTTCAGACGGTTTTCTACTGTCTGTGTTGAGCAGATTACAATAAGTAAATATTTCAGATGGCGGGTTTATTGTAACTCGTGTTCTGCGTTTCAGACGTTGCTGCAGCTCATTGAACTCCTCACCGTCCGGCTGGTCCGGAGCAAAGCTGATAACTAGTGGGAAAAGGTTGTTCTCAATTTGACCGATGAGCAGTGGACAGAGAATTTCCGTATGTCCAGGGAGACATTTCAATACATCTGTGGCCGCCTGAAGCTGCACTGGAGAGGATGGACACAACCACCTGCTGCAGATACTGAAGGAGATGGAGAACAGCCTGGATGCTTTACCTCCTGCCTTCCAGCTAATCACTACACACCTCTTCATAATAAGCATCATGTTCTGGAAGGTCGACAGACAGAACATACATGTATACATGATGTACACATTTAAAGAGAAAATGTTCCATAGAAATGTATCATTTCATTTTTTTTATTTTTTTTTATTTTTGTGTGTGTGTGTGTGTGTGTTATGTGTAAAATAAAGATCTCATCATCTGCTATTAAGCTTTGTGTGTTTTATGGAATCATCAGTAGAAAGGTGGAGGAGAAATCCGTCACTGGAGGGTTGGTTGTGACTGAGTTATGGTTTAGAATTATGAGGACATAGTCACACAGATTTAGCGTATATGAAGGTAAAAATTATAAAAAGGGTGGTGAAATGTTTACAGGTGTGTAATTTGTGTCAGATCTTGGTTAAACATGATAAACTTCGTTCTGTGATAAGGAGCATATTATAAAGTTGATAAACTAATGTAATTTACACCCAGGATAAGACTTAAAATGTAGCGACCAAAGATGGATTATTTAATATTTCATAGCTGTGATAAGTTAATAACTACTCAATATTTTTATTAGCTAATATTTTATAGATGTGGCCAAAGCACATCTAACAGACACAAACTTCAGACTCTTCACAAAGTCATTTATTTTTTTATAGTGAATACAGCAGAGCATAAATAACTATTTACATGTGTGTATATGCTGCATATCACACTGGCTTTTCCTGCCGCACGCAGGAGCCATTTGCTGCGGCGTTGCCCGAGTAAACATGTCGGTGGTACAAGCTGTCCAATTTACTGTTTGTTCGGTTCGTCCCGCTCCGGTTGTCGTGGTCCTTAATTTATTAGTCTTGTGTGAGTTTTCTACGTGCGCTGCTTCGCGTTATCCCGCGTTCTCTGAGAGCTGATCGTCAGGAATATTTTTATATTTCGCTGCGAACCTTCAAAACATCTCTGAAAATCCTCTGTGGCGTAGACGGTCAGAAGAGCTTCGACCTCCTCGTCGGTCCATTTATCGCTTGCTCTGTTGTTGTTTTTGTCCGTATGTGCAACCGTGTTTTTTAAATGTGGCGGGGACACAAAATGCGGAAATCTGGCAAGAGGCGTACCTACCAGTCACCAAACACCTACGTCATGAGGGTTCCTATAGAACCCCGTTCAGACCCTGCTTCGGAGTAGGAGCTAAAATGGTTATAGGAACTGGGAGCTTTGGTCCCTAGTTCCTATATGTCGGAATGCGCGAAAAAACGGCCTGGTTCCTGAAAAGGTTATAGGAACTGCAAAAGGTTCCTACAGTCGGAAAGAGCCTAATATGATGAAGCATTTGTTCTTGGCTTGCTGAATATATTTTGAAACGTTACCTGTCCTGTTGTGTCTATGAAAGATGGGTGTCATTACCTTGGAGCTGGTGGTGTGGGTTTTGGCCTTATTCTGCACATTTTTAGAAATGTACAGTTCATTGCTGAATTGCATGTTTGTAGCAGAGTGTTTCAGTATTAACAATCTTCATAAAAGGAATGTTACTGACCGGTTCAAAACCAGGTGGAAACATGCATTTCACCTGAAACATACTTTTGTGATAGCCATTACACCACAGAAAATGAACAACAAAACAGAGGATTATGACATCATAAAGGTTGCACAAACAGCATATACAATGTTAAAAAGGTTCTCGAAATTTGTTTGGGTTTTTTCAACTAATTTCTGAGGTTTGAAGCTCATTTGAAAAAAAAAGATCAAACAGGGACATCAAAGAGAAATATGACATCATGAATGTGGCTCTAATAACATACACAGACCAAACAGTGAAATCAAAGTGGAATATGACATTATAAATGTTACACAAAGAATATACACAAACCAAACAGTTTTATCAAAGAGGATTATGGCATCATAAAGGTTAAAGGTGGCACAAAGCCCATATACAGATCAAGCATTGACATCACAGAGGAATATGACATCATAAAGGTGGCATAAAGAACACACACATATCAAACAGTGACATCACAGAGAGTTATGGCACCATAAAGGTGGCACAAAGTATAGAAGGTGTAATCTTTTCCAATGAAGCTCTGGCAGCTTGTAACAAAAGCAGAATGGTCTTTGTAACTGAGCCATATTCTCTTACCACCCAACTCTTTCTCAGACACAAAAACACACACAACTCTTGGCAATGTCTTGAAAGTGTGTTGAGACTGTAGTTTGCCAAACAGCTTTTCTGGTGCAGATGTTTTCTCACAGTCAGAATGCTTTAGATTGCCACCTGGATACTCCTGATATGGAGCAGGACATGACACATACTCAGTACACTACAACATTTAGTACTTTGTTTGCAGGATGTCCAGAATGCCTGATGAGAGTCTCTATTGTCCCAAAATCACCAGTACTTCCATATTAATATCAGCACTGTGTATTTGAATGCATGAAGAATGGAGAAGAGACAGTCAGATAGGGTTTGATGAAGCAACTGCTTTTTTTGAACATTTGTTTGCAGCGTATCTTCTGAAACGTTACCTGTGTGTTGGCCCATCTTCTTGCTGACAGATGGGTATTGTTACCAGGGAACGGTGGTGTGATCTCTGGCTCAATCTGCCCTTTTTTTTAAGAATTTCTTTTAGAGTATTTGAGGTGTATGAATGTGTGTAGCAAGTAGTTTCAGAAGGACAGAATGTTTCTGCCTGGTTTCGAACTCAGTGGTGGCTGGTATTACCAGTGATAGATGCTACACCACAGAAACCGCTGAAAAGCTGATTCGTCGTTGTTTATATTAACACTTGGGTCCAGCTTTTAAATAGATGTGACCAAGAATATACTGCAGCACTGTTATAGTAAGGTCATCATTGTTTTGTCTATAACAGATGAGGTAGCTCGGGCACATCCCACCAGAAACAGGCCCCGGGGAAGACCCAGGACACGCTGGAAGGGTTACATCTCGCGGCTGGCCTGGGAACCCCTCGATATCCCCCCCGGATGAGAGGATGAGAGGGAAGTCTGGGTTTCCCTGCTTAGGCAGCTGCCCTGCAACCAGACTCTGGTTAAGTGGCAGGTAATGATGAATGGAAGATTGCACACGCATGCTTTGATAAATCTGAAAGTTTTTGTGCAGCACATTTCCTTTTTGCCCTGTAGATGTCACCTGTAGTTTGCTTTGCTACGCATAGTTTGATAAATGAGGCCCCAGAACTGAAAGAAATTACAGACTGGAGACAGCGTGAACATGGACTTTTTATCCTTCCTTACTCTCCAGTCATATTGATCTCTGATTGGCTACATTCTGTTCCTGTTACACCAGTGATTACGCTGTAAAGACAGTCTCATAGCTTTATCTGTTGAAGGTACTTGACCAAGTATCAGTTTTTGATCAAGATTTCAACGTCCAACATGGGGCTCGAACCCACGACTCTGAGATTAAGACTCCCATAGTCTACCAACTAAGCTAGCCAGGCTGCTAACGGGATGACATGTACACAAATATAATTAAGAGTGGTTTGCTGAACAGCCTCACATGGCTATAGGTGGATATAATGTCTGCGTAACCACCGTAGGCTCAGCGTAGCTCCGCAGAGGCTCCACACACACCTCTTCCAGGCCTGATGTGCACCCTTGCTATGCAGTGATTGGTCAGTTTGGGATCACGTGTTGTGGGATATCTGGATCTTCTCGCTGAATTTCTGTGGTAACCACCATTTTTAAAAACAATAACCAGTGGATGAGAGGCTTTTAAAATTATTTTTTCCTTTTCTTCTTTACAAGTTAATAAAGATGGCATGAATTTTTTAAACAGAACATACTTTGCTGAGTTTTTGATCTTAAAAGACTGTGAATGTCCTTGGGAGTCTGTCAGGAGTGGGATTTGAACCCACGTCTCCTTTTGGAGACCAGAAATCCCTGTTTCAGGGAAAGTAACAGCCCTTGAGTCTGGCGCCTTAGACCACTCGGCCATCCTGACACACATTGAGTCTAATTTGTCATGTGGTAAGTTTACTATGAAGTTCCTGACTTCACTGTTAATTATATTTATATATATATTTCTTTTATATTTATAATGCTACATACTTTTTGCTTTTCTTAGACTTTTCTTGTAAATAATTTATATTGCACCTTCTTGTTGTGATGCATGTTCACCTTATTCTGTCTGCTTTCTGCACTTTATTCTATAACAAGAGCTGCTGTAACAAGCGAATTTCTCCACTGTGAGATTAATAAAGTCTAATCTAATCTAATCTAAACCTGACAAGGAGTAAAGTGTAAAACATGACAGCTATAAAAGTACAGTTGTCACAGAACGTCTTGAGATGCATTAAACAACTATTAGAAAAGCTTTTGTTGGTTCATTGTTTCCATGACATTTTGGGTCTCAGTGTACTTGGAACTCTGTGAAGAGAGAATCTTTTTGATCTTAAATGTGCGCCAATACATACTGAAGTTGTCAGAAGTGGGATTTGAACCCACACCTCCACAAAAAACTGCAACAGAAAAAAAAGAACGTCCATTGGCAACCCCTGAACATGGATTCTAGGGAGGGCTTTTGGACAAACTTCACCTTCTCTGCATGGGCTCCCAAAGATACACCGGGGGCATTTGTGCGAGCATCCCTCCCCCCTCTAGCCTACAGGGAAAGTAAGAGTGTGTGTACCTCTGACCACCACTGAGACAACAAATCTTTTATATTTTTACTAAAATTGCAGGACTGCACAAATACACCAGGTGGATGAAGAATCTGTCCAAATCCTCTCCCTTTGTCCATGAGCCCTCCCCGTCTACAAAGTGTAGCATTCACCCCATTCAGGAGGAGCTTCCAGCCCTTACCTGTCAGCAAAAGGGCATTTTGTCCATTTGCAATGCCAGCAATGTTAATTTTGTGTCCAAAAAGTGTCATTTTGTGTGTTTGGGAAGTTACAGCTTTTATATGTGAGTCTTAATCATCCTGCAGACTGGATTTTCCAAGATCCAGTAAGTGGCAGGAAGATCTGTGAGTGATGAAAGAGACTTCTTTAAAAGGGCTATGGGCTGCGCTTTACAGGGACATATAAGACACCAAAATCACACTTCATATAAGTTACAGCTTTTTTATGAGAGGCTGGAGGCCAAGCAGACATCCAGCCTGCTTGTGCATCAATCAATCAATCAGTCTTTATTTATAGAGCACTTTTCCTGCAAAAATGCAGCACAAAGTGCTTTCCATGGTTAAAACAATGCCCCAATGGGGTATGTTTGTGTGCGTGCGTATGCATGTGTTAGGATGAGTGGGTGTGTGGTTGGGGTGGGGTTAAGTGCGCATGTGGGGGGGGGGGCCTGGGCGGGCCTGGGGGTGGTGGGCCATGGGTCTGTCCCCATCCTCTCATTCCCCGTTAGGGGTGTGGGAGGGTGGGTATTTTCTGGGGTGTGTGGCGGCTCACTGGCTGCGGTCCCAGGATGGCCCGGTCGTGGGGGCGGCCTCTCCTGGCCTGTCTTGCCCTGGGGGGCCTTCAGGGGAGCGGGGGTGCCTAATGCCACCAAAGGCTCATCATCCAGAGGGAAGTTTGCTTCCCTCTGGACGTACATCCCCGGACCCCTCTCACTTCCCGCTCTCTCTGTCTCACACACACACACACACACACACACGTAGGGAGTTGGGAGGCGTGGAGCCATGCGGGGTGGAACGGAGGAGACCATTCAATGGTCTCCTTGGGTCAGCTCCCAGCTCATTGCAGTCACTGCCCCTCAATTTTAATTGCACACAACACACACTACATAAACAGTCAGGAGCGGGGAGGGAGAGGGTATTGGGGACCTCTTACACCCCTGGTCCTCCTGTGTGTGGCTGGGGGGCGGGCGGTGGGGGTGGTTGCCCCGGGGCCGGGCACCGGGGTAGCTGCGCTGGTGGGCTGCTGGCTCTGTGGGGGTTGGGTCAATGAATGAAATGAATGAAATGAAAAATACTTTATTAATCCCAAAGGGAAATTCAATATTGTAGTAGTAGTAATTTTTTTTTTTTTTTTTTTTTTTTTAAACAATCACAATAGCTACTACAATTGCTGCTGCCACCTAGCGGCGCATTCTAGAACTCAAGGGGGAGTGCTTGGGGCTGTCTGCTGGTCCGCCTGGGGTGTCCCCCACGGGTGGTGTGAGTGATTGTGGGTGCGGCACGGGGGAGGGTGTGAGTATGGGGTTATATGGGGTACAGATTGAAGTAGGTGGGGAGGGGGCCGATAGCACCCTGGTTCCCGGGGTGTGCGGCTGGAACATCGGGGTGTGTGCTGGCCTGCGCCGGGTGGCTGTCTGGGGGGGCCTGGTCCTCCTGAGCATGTTGCGGGCCCTCTGCCTTTGGGGGGTGGGGCGGCCACCTCTGGGCTCCTGGGGCCCTGGGCCCTTCGCTTGGGCTGCCCTGGGCGGGGCCGGCGGCTGCTGACCTTGGCCCACTGGGACCTATGCCCCGAGACTGTGGGGGGCTCTTGCTGGGGCTCTCCTCTGTCGCCCTTCGGGTGGGGCTGGAGTCGTCTTGGTGGTGGGGTGGCTTGGGTTGGTGCTCCGGGTCTGCTGCTGAGGGCCCGGCCCAGGCCCTGGTCTGCCTCTGGCCTCCGTGGGGGCGTGGTCGCATTTGCACAATCTCACTCACCACTCTTCATCACTCACCACTCTTCATCACTGATCACTCCATGTTTCTCATGCTCTGCATGCTGACACAGTCACTGAGTTGTCTAGTGGGTTTTAATACAAAGCGATAATTATTAAATTTTCTTCTTTTTTTTTCTGTGAGTCAGTATCTGGTCGCTGTTATGTCTTTTTGATTTGGTTATTATTTAAAAATTCTTAATGACTAGCTGCCCTGTTTCTTATTTATTTATTTTTTTTTCTGTGTGTGTGTTTCTGCTTTTGTAAAATTTGTAGGAAATTTTTTTTGGTGTGTTCATGTACAGGTTTAACAGTTTGTTGTCTGGTGATGGTATGGATTGAAGGGTCGTCCTTCTGTCTGATCTCCTTTCTTCTTTCCCTTTTGCTATTTTTGCTATTTTCCATCTTTTTCTGTCCCCTCCGGTCAGGTCCAGCAAAGATTACATAGATTCCGTGATTCAAAGTAAATAAATAAATAAATGAATCAGATTATCAAGAGGAGCCTTACCCATAGGCCTCTCCTTGGCAGAGCAAATTTGTTCAGCACGATACAGCAACCAGATTATCATTTTGCTTGCTATGATGCTGGACAGGACAAGTTAAAAAAAAAAAAAAAAAAAAAACAATAAGAGAACCTTAAAATCGATCCTGAAACACACGGGGAGCCAATGCAGTGACTCTAAAACCGGCATGGCTGCTGTAGGCCCATCCAACCACCAGCTTCTCTCCATGTCTGCTGGAGACACCCTTCACTGTCTCTGCAACTCCACCTGGCCCTGGCCTTCGTGCTCCTGGTACTCCAGGAAGAAACACTGAAAACTTTAAAGAGAGGGGAGAACTGCACTAAGTCTGCTTTCTGCCCTTGGTACTCCAATAAGAAACATTTAGTGCAAATTTTCTCCCTTTTTAATTTTTCCAAAGTCAACTTTTGTGCGTCTGGTCTGCCAAACAGAACTTTGACAAAATACAGAAGAGACGGTGCGTCTCAGACTCAGAATGTCATCCTGCAGGCTGGATTTGTCAACTGATGTTACAAGGTCCAGTAAATGACAGGAAGACCTATGAGTGATGAATGAGACTTGTTTGGAATGGATATGGGCTAAAATATTCCAGTATTTTATTCCAATATTTTACTGCAGGCTCCATGTAGACCCATGGAGCAGGGAAAAATTAAAAACACTCCACGATATGCTAAATTATTTATTTTAATTGGAACATTAATAAACATGCAGAGTGCACGTCTCTAAGAAGAGCTCATGAAGCCACGAACAAAAACTTTTTTATTTAAAATGTCTGTAGATGATAACTGGTAGATATTTAAATGTTGTTAAAGTGTTTTAGCCAACCACAACAATGTGTGGAATTTTGTTGGTGTAATTATTATTCGTCCTGTTCGTCCAGGCGGCGTCTCTTGATGTCTGGTGACCAGTTGTGGAAAACATCTCAGCGCATTAAATCAAAAGCTCAGCAACGAACATAAAGACAACGTGTGGTTCACGTTTCGAAGGCTGGGCGTAGAGGAGGCCACCAGGCTCTCTCCGAGGAGGTGGGGGGGAGCAGGGCAAGACCCTTGAGGAAGAGAGAGAGATGCCCGGTCAAAGCTCCGTCCAGCATGGACTAAAACAGCACTGACAGTCCAGAAACAATTCCAAATGAAGGAATTTTTAAACACAAAGTAGTTTCTCAAGACTGCATGTTGCTCATGGATCTATTGTCTGACCCAGAGTGCAGTCGTGACTGGTTCTGGCCTGTATAGCAGCAGCCACTCTCCATCTTCCTGGTACTGCTACCACCACCGGACCGTACCGGCTTACTTTCACCCCGTTTACTGTTCATTTGAAAAGTAGAAAAAATAGCGGTTCATGGTTCACACCGTCAATATTTACTTCAAAGTTTTGTGTTTAGCAGGACCTTCTCTAACACAGTAGCTGCTGGTGGTTGACAGGGTTTATACTTCACATATGCAGGGGCGGGTCTAGAAAAGTTCTGATGGGGGCCAGGCAGGAACACTTATAAATGTTCATATTTTTTATGAAATATTGAACTGATCATTACAACTAAAGTGATCATCTAATGTAAACAAGTGGAGAAAAACTTGTATAAAAAGTATTTTCTTTGGGTGATGCTGCTGTAGGACTTTTATCACTGCTGCACAAACACACTTCAATGATAAAAGAAAAACATGTTTTTATTCAGATCATCAGTTTTATCAGAGTTTCTTCACCAATGTTGGCTGTTTAACTTCAGTCGTCACATCTGCTGGATTTATGACAGATATTATCACCATGGAGACGGTTGGTGAGACGATGATACATGAATTCTAAATTATGATATAGATCATGGTAAAAATGATTAAGAACAACAGATAAAAGTACTTTACATGCTGCATTTACTGACCATTGTACATCTGACAGTTATCCAAGGGAAGGTCAGTCAACAGTAAATATCTGTAGCATTGGTTCTTTTTGTTGATGTAAAACAGTAAAAACAGGAAGATTTCAGGCATATAAAAACTCCTGAATGGTGATTAATCATGAGCAATTTGGAAGCTGTTATTAATCTGATTAAATATTTTAATCATTTGACAGCCCTAAATATATTATATTATATTATATTATATTATATTATATTATATTATATTATCATACAGATGTTTTTATGGCTGAATGGGAGACTGCTGCCCTGGATAAATGTAAAACTACCTGAACTACTACAGATGATAGATGATATCTGGGGATCTGGACCCACTCTGAGGAGAACATTAACACATTCATCCACACACTCAACAGACAATAATTCTATTAATTTTCTGCACACAACCAAGTTTAAAGGACCAAATTTCTCACAACACAACCATTTAGACATTAAAGTTTACTTTAAGGAAAAAAGAACATAAAGAAACAGCTTTCATCCCAAGAACACCTTTGCTGGATTAGTTGAATCATAAGTATTAAGTTTCCACTGGATCTTCACACAAATGGAAGATTTTAAATTTGCCGCCCAAACGCTGTTCTCCACCTTGTCCAGCAGGGGGTACTCTTGGACCTTCCTCAGGTCCTGTTTTAAAACATTTCTCCAGGTAAATCCCATCCAGGTCTCAGCTGCTCTCCCGTTTATCACCACCTTCTCTCCACACAGTGAGGCTGGTGGGAAAAATCTAAAATACTTTTAATTCAGCAGAACTTCCAGAGGAGATTAAACACCCATCAACATCTGGTCCAGCACTTTGTGTTCCATGGCTGGGATGCAGTGCAGGCCTTAGTCCTGGACTGCAATCCACACTAGACTGATGCACAGAGGAGGGCTGAGAGGGACTGGGTTGGCAGGCTGGGAACCACCTTTCCTCATGGCCTGAACAAGAGGATGTTTCTCCGTCCTTGATCTGGTCCCCTCCCTGCAGTCCCTCCTCCCTCTACCTCACTTAATCACCTGACTTACTGACATAACTCTAACTGATTATTAGCTTGTTTTGGTAAATACTGTAACCGGGCGGAACGAACGTAACCGGAAGGAGCCGGAAGGAACGGGCGGCGTACTTCCGGGTTTGCGAACGGCGCACACACCGGCTTGGTGATTGACGGCGGCTATAAAAGACAGCTAGGACGCCACGGTAGTAGGTTCGTGGGCATAGTCATCCGCATCTGGTTGCGTCGTGCACCCCTGGCTCGGTAGGTAAACAATTTAAGGTTGTTTATAGTTTGTTTACAAAACAGCATGCTGAGTTGCCTTCTCTCCTGCCGGTGTAGGTACCGTTTCAGGGTCCCGGTGACTCATTGCCACACGAGTGGAACGCCCTACAAAGATAGAAGGTATGGCGTCTCAGCCGTGTGTTTTATTGTATTCTATTATTGTGAATAATGGTTACTTTTCTTCTCTTTTATAAAGACGGGTGTATTACAGGAGGGTTAAGGGTCATTCCTGCTTCCTGTCTCTTGCTGAAAAGGTAACTGTGTGTGTGTGTGGCAAGCTTGGTGTGGCACCTGGAGCTTTTATTAATTGTTTGACTTTGTTTGTTCTGTAGGTGCCAACATCCTCGCATTGCCGTTTTGTTCTGGGTCTTTTATTATCATTCTTTTTAAAGCTACTTTTAGGGATTAACTGTTGGTTCTTTTATTAGCTTCCCTTTTACTAATACGTACCCGTTGTTGTTTTCCCCTCAGGATACTGATTTTAGCTGTTACCAGCGGTTGGCGTGGAGGCCCCACAGTGGCGCCAACAGACAGGATTGGGCGTGGTGTGGGGTGGCCCAGTACTGCTTCGTTCGTATTGGTTTTATCTTTTATTGATTATCCATAGGTTGCTGTGGTTTTTCTTAAGCTTAATTTATTTGGTTTTATTGCATGTTGTGGTGTTAACGAAGCAGCTTGGGCCCGCGCAGTAGTCCCCCTCCACTTTGATAGCCCTACTTGACTGTTACTGCAGCCAGTGGAGTGGCGCCTCCTCCCCCGCTGCTGTGGATCAGGGTTGTATCTTGTTTCTTTATGTGTTTCTTTTCGTTGTAATAAACTTTGTGATCCTGAGGGGACCAGTTGCCTCAGCCCGTCCTTTTATTCAAACAGGATTCCACATTTCAGTGACTTAAATAGCATTAGCGGAAGAGCCGCAGAGCTCGCACGGTCACAATACAGTCAGCTGTTTTCATTTTTATCTCGCCCTCTGACCTGAATTAGGAAGTGAAAATGCTCATATATCTATTTGTGGGGAAAATAACAGTGTAATGGTTTGATACTGGACTAAACTTCTTGTTTATTTTCTGGATGCAGATGATTTGCTGGAGTCACTGACTGCATTCAGCAGCTCTGTCCTGCTTGATTCAAACGCTGCACAAGCTCTTCTCTGTCCATACCGCTACCGTGTCAGGTGGTTTCATTAGGAGACACAAACACCTTCGGAAACCTGCCGGTTGGTGCTGAAGCTCAGTCCTTTTCCCAGTGAAATTAAAACCTGTCAACATCAACTCATACATGACTGTAGAAGTCTCTCTGTAGCAGTGAGGACCCTGGTTATTGAAAGAAATCTAATGGAGCGCATAAATAAGGCACTCTTCTTGAGCTTTGTGGAAGTGAAGAAAGGAACATGAGGGCAGAAATGGAAAAGTTACATTCTCTGACCAACCTTCAATTACTTGCTGCACTGACACAACACAATACTATACAATACAATACAGACTAGAATGCGCCGCTAGGTGGCAGCAGCAATTGTAGTAGCTCTGTTTTTAACTTGTGATTTTGCAATATAGCCGTCTTTTTTAAGACATCAGCTGTCAATCTGTGTCTGTTCGGGTAGATTTTTCGCGCTGGTCAGAGGCTGTGCTATACGGGAGATTTTTCTGAATATTTTTTTCTTTTTTGCAAGACTTGTTATTGTGAGTCTCCATGGCAACGAGACTTGTTTACCATCGGGATCAACTGATAAAACTCGAGAAACTCAAGATTATCAGTGAAATAACACTTCAAATCCCAACGGAGTTGAAAAGAAAGAGAAGAGGATGCAGGGCAGGAGCGAGGCAGAGAGAAAAACGGTGGCGATTCAAACCGTTTCTTCCAACGGTTGTTATGGGAAACGTGAGATCGCTAGTTAACAAAATTGATGAACTTCAGGTGCTAACCAGGTCTCTTAAAGAATACAGAGAGTGCAGTATTATGTGCTTCACCGAGACATGGCTGCATGAACACATCCCAGACTGTAATGCGTCTGTACACGGCTTCAGGACGGTCCGTGCAGACCGCAATAAACAACTCAGCGGGAAGCTTAAGGGAGGTGGAATTGTGGTGCTGGTAAACCAGCGCTGGTGTCATCCTGAACATGTCACTGTTAAAGAGAAGATCTGCAATAGAGACATTGAACTGCTAGCTGTGAGTCTCCGCCCGTATTATTTACCCAGAGAGTTCACATGCGTTATTCTGGTAGCGGTATATATATTACCTGATACCGCTCCAGATGCAGCCTGTGATGTCATTAACTCTGTAGTGGCCAGGCTTCAAACACAACATCCAAACGCATTTGTGGCGATCTCTGGAGATTTTAACAACATCTCCCTCTCTGCAACTCTACCAACTTTCCAACAGTTTGTCAGCTGCTCCACCAGAGAAAACAAAATGTTGGACTTATTTTATGCTAATATTAAAAATGCATACAGCTCCTTTGCCCTGCCACCTTTAGGAAGATCAGACCATAACCTAGTTCTTCTCTCCTCCTCCTACAAGCCCATCGTTCAGCAACAACCAGTCATTAGAAAGGCTATTAGAACCTGGTCTAATGAAGCTGAAGATGCTCTGAGAGGATGCTTCGAGGCTACAGACTGGAACGTCCTATGTGAACCTCATGGAGATGACATCAATGCCTTGACTGAGTGTGTGACAGATTATATTAACTTCTGTGTGGACAGCACCGTTCCAACAAGAACAGTGAGGTGCTTCCCCAATAACAAACCCTGGATCACCAGTGACCTGAAAAAGCTGCTGAACATCAAAAAGAAAGCTTTTAGGGATGGAGACAGGGAGTTATTGAAGTCCACACAAAAACAACTTAAAACACAAATGAAGAAGTGCAAGGAGGACTACAGGAAGAAGTTGGAAAGTAAGCTTCAGAAAAACAATGTGAGGGATGTGTGGTCAGGAATGAAGAAGATCACTGGCTTCGGGATAAAGGAGGATCAGACTGATGGAGGTCTGGACAGAGCGAATGAACTGAACATGTTCTTCAATAGGTTTAGCTCACCTCCTGCTTCAACCCCAACTAGCCACACACCCTCCATGAGCCCACAGCTTTCCTGTCACACCTCCACTCTGTCACCCTGCAGCTCAGTCAAGGACCTGGACACAACCTCATCTCCCTCCACATCAGGACTTCCTGAAACCTCCTCTGCCTCCACCTCCACTCTGTCTGTCTCCTGTAACCAAATCATGCAACAACTGGTGAAACTGAACCAGAACAAGGCTGCAGGTCCAGATGGTGTCAGTCCCAGAGTTCTCAAGACCTGCTCAAAACAGCTATGTCCGATTCTCCAGCACCTGTTCAACACCAGCCTGAGCCAGAGAAGAATCCCGGTGCTGTGGAAAACATCCTGCCTTGTTCCAGTGCCTAAAAAACCACAACCAGCTGAACCAAAAGACTACAGACCAGTCGCCCTGACATCTCACGTCATGAAAGTCCTGGAGAGACTCTTACTGGCTCACCTCAGCAAGCAGGTGAACACCTTTCAGGACCCATTACAGTTTGCATACCGTAATGGGCTTGGGGTTGAAGATGCCATCATATACCTGCTTCAGAGAGCCCACTCTCATCTGGACCAGTCAGGCAGCACTTTGAGGGTCATGTTCTTTGATTTCTCAAGTGCTTTTAATACGATTCAGCCTGCTCTGCTGTGTGAGAAGCTGCAGAAATTCCAGGTGGATCCCTCCACAACCACCTGGATTTACGACTACCTCACAAACAGACCACAGTTTGTGAGACTGAAAGGTTGTGTGTCTGAGATGGTGGTCAGCTGCACTGGAACACCACAAGGGACTGTACTTTCACCATTTCTATTCACGCTGTACACCTCAGACTTCCAGTACAACTCTGAGTTCTGTCATCTGCAGAAATACTCTGATGACTCAGCAGTTGTTGGGTGTATCAGTGATGGACAAGAAGCAGAGTACAGAGAACTGGTCGGTCAGTTTGTGAAATGGTGCGGTGACAATCATCTCATCTTGAATACCAAGAAAACAAAGGAGATGATTGTTGACTTCAGGAGGACCAAGAACACACATAGAAGTGTTTCCATCATGGGAGAGGAGGTGGAGGTGGTGGAGGAATACAAGTACCTTGGAGTTCAGCTGGACAACAGACTTGAGTGGAAAAGCAACACTGAGTACATTTACAAGAAAGGTCAGAGCAGACTCTACTTCTTAAGGAAGCTGAGATCTTTTAACGTCTGCACCAAAATGTTGCAAATGTTCTACAGGTCTGTTGTTGAAAGTGCAATCAGCTTTGCAGCAATCTGCTGGGGCAGCGGCATCAGAACCAGAGACTTCAAAAGAATTAACAAACTGATCAAGAAAGCTGGTTCTGTGCTTGGAGTAACTCTGGAGCCGCTGGAGTTGATCATCAAAAAAAGAATTCTGTACAAGCTGACGAAGATAATGGAAGATCCTTCACACCCTCTACACAACGCCGTGACGAAACAACAGAGTGTGTTCAGTGGGAGGCTTGTTCAAGTCCGATGCAAGACAGAGAGATACAGAAGATCCTTCCTTCCAGCAGCTATCAGGCTGAAGAACAAAGCCCTTAATTAATTAATGTGATTGTTTAAAAAAAAAAAAAAAAATACTACTACTACAATATTGAATTTCCCTTTGGGATTAATAAAGTATTTTTCATTCATTCATTCATTCATACTTCAAAATGTTGATTCTGGAAGGATTGTTTTCCAGCCGTAGGGCTGCAGTTCAGTGACTTCTTCTGACTTTGCTGGGTGGCTTCCCATCCAGGGTGACCGGGAATGTCACTTGAAATTTAGTAAAATCTTCTTCTTCGGGGGCCTCTCTTGCTCTTTTTGATGCAGGACAAGGCTGGTTGTCTCTTGATTCATCAGAACTGCAGAAAGAAGAGACCTGAGTGAAAAAGTGAACATGAAGCAGCTGGGAGAGACTCTAAATGTTTCACCTTACTTACCTTTGTGTTAAGAAGTGCATCAAGTTGGCAGTGTTCACAATGTTTTCTGGGTCTCTCATTCGGTAGTGGTCTTTAACAACCTTCTCCGTGTGTGCCAGATAATGGGCCAAACCAGTTTTCTGCTCATCCGTCAGCATGCTGTTGCATTCTGTTTCCACAGCCCGGCGGATTTCCTGGCTTGTGATGTTTTTCAACTTGTAACTGCAATGGAAGAGAAACTAAAATGTCTTTGTTTCATCTCATAAACTTGGTCCAACTTTTTACATCACACGCTAGAAAGAAATGCATTTAGATTCATAAACTCGCTGTTCATGCAGACGCCGGAGGTCGTTGGTGGCACTGTTAATCAGTCTTCCATTTCTCACCAGAAACAGTCGTTCATGTCCATCTGCGTCTTCGTCCACCACGTCTTTGATACAGTCTGGTCGTACTGACATGTAGTACTGGTCAATTATCTGTGGAGACAAGGAGTTGAAGAAATGAATGAAAGGGAGGAAATGCAGACGTGGATCTTGGTCCACATTTATGGACAGTGATGTTCAAGTCAAATTTAGAGCGTTTTCAGACCCTTCTAGCATCTTAAATTAGTGTCTAGTGACAAATCTAGTGGATTTTTCTGGTATTATTGGAGACTGACGTGAAAGCATTTTTACTTCTTCTCAATGAGTAGCGAGTGCTGCTGCAGGCCCCTCCCCCATCCAAAATAACACAGGAGGCTTGGAGCCAAAGCAGCACCCAGCTCCCAGCTGCAGTCAGAGCAAATGTTCACCTTTGCTCCAGGACCAGAATCAAAGCTGCTGCTGGCTGATCCTGTCCTGGCTTACCGTCAGATATTATTGCCTATTAATGACGAGTGTGGAGGAAAAAATTAAAAAAGTTAAAAGATCTGTAACATGTTCCAGGCTCTTAATCAGAGAACAGCTGGAGCTCCAAGTTAAAGTACTTAGAGTGACACTTTAACTTTAGGTCTGTTCATTTTGGGCCAGGAATATTTTTTCCTTTTTTTTTTAAATGAAATGCAATTTAATACATTTAATACATAAGTCTCATTCATCACTGACAGATCTTCTTGTTGTTTACTGAATCTTGGAACATCAGTAGAAAAATCCAGTCTGCAGCATGATTAAGACTCAAATAAAAGAAATGTTGTAGCTTCTTAAATGGAAAAAATGACACATTTTCAATACAAAACAGGGTTTCTGGACAAATTTTTACATTGCTGGCTTTGCAGATGGACAAAATGGCTCTTTGCTGACGGGTAAGGGAATTTGTTGCAAAAATATGAAAGATTTTATATATTAGTGATGGTCAGAGGTACGTGCATGCTTACCTTTCCTGTAGGCTAGAGGGGGGAGGGATGCTCGCACAAATGCCCCCGGTGTATCTTTACACCCCCTTGGGGAGCCCATGCGAGGAAGGTGAAGTTTGTCCAAAAACCCTCCCAAGACCCATGTTCATGGATTGCCTTTATTTCCATTGCAGTCTCTTCTGGAGGTGTGGGTTCAAATCCCACTTCTGACAACTTCAGTATGTATTGGTGCACATTTAAAATAAAAAAGATCCTCTCTTTGCAGAGTTCCAAGTACACTGAGGCCCATTTCTATAAGAAGCCATAGTCACGTCATGCGATCCATTACACATCTCCTAATTAGACTTTTTGTTTCATGGTTTTTTTCTGAACATTTTACCTCAAATGTGGCCCAGCTCGCTCCGTCGGTAGAACATGAGACTCTAAATCTCAGGGTTGTGGGTTTGAGCCCCACGTTGGGTGTTGAAATTTTGATCATAAAGTGATGCTTGGTCAGGAACCTTCAGCTGATCGCTTCCTTGGAGAACATCTACAGCTACGAATCTTTACAGCGTGTTTACAGGTGCAACAGATTATGATTTGACATGGACACAACTACACCAAATAACCAGAAAAAGCTAGGTGAGTCGAAGTCATCCTTTCCTTGCTGCTCTCACACACTGACGACTATACACAAATCTTGCTAAACATTAAAAGTTTTGCAGCATTTTATTGCTCAGAGTTCTTTATTAACAAATAATAACATCAACAACTATAAACAGACTTCCAGGGGCAACAAAATCTCATGGAAAAAATGAAGTGACAAAAGCTTTTCTAATAGCCGTTTAAGTCATTCTTCTGTGACAACTGTATTTTTATTGCAGTCATGTTTAAGGTTTTACTCCTTGTCAGGTTTCAGAGGTTTTCAACATCAGGTATGTTGCATGTCAGATACGACTCAGGCTGAACGGCCTAAGACACCAAACACAGTGGTTGTTTCCTTCTATAAAACAGGGAATTCTGGTCTCTAAAAGGAGCTGTGGGTTCAAATCCCACCCTGACAGACTCTCCTCCTACGAGGTTAATCATCTACTAGTTTTACATGTTTATCAGCAGAGTGGTCTCAAGCTAGGTACACAAAGATTATCGGGCTGTTGTGGACTGACTCTTAGATTGCTTTAGGATTACTGATGATTCATTTATTAAGTTTACTGTGGCTTTTATAGGCCTATGATTAGAAGTGTGCTGATGCTAACGCAGATGCAGCCTGTGATGTCCTGCTCTCAGCAGTGAGCAGGCTGCAGACACAGCACCCTGATGCCCTCCTTCTCATCTCTGGAGATTTCAATCATGTTACTCCACCCTCCTCCTCACTGCCCAAATTCACCCAGTATGTCACATGCTGCACCAGAGACAATAAAACACTGGACCTGTTTTACGCCAACACCAAGGAGGCATATCATTCACTCCCTCTTCCTCCCCTGGGCCGTGCCGATCACAACCTTGTGCACCTCCTTCCTGTGTATAAACCTTTTGTGCACAGGCAGCCTGCTGTCACCCGCACCGTTAAGAAATGGTCCGAAGAAGCCGAGGAGGCCCTGAAGGACTGTTTTCACACAACGCTGTGGGGTGTCTTCAGTGATGCCCATGGGGAAGACATCGACAGCCTCACCGACTGCCTGACAGACTATATTAATTTCTGTGTAGAAAACACCGTACCAACCAGGACTGTACGGAGCTTCTCCAACAGTAAGCCCTGGATCACCCCAGACATCAAGGCTCTCCTGAAGGAGAAGAAGAGAGCCTTTCAGTCCAGGAACAAAGAGGAGCTGAAATTTGTGCAGAAGGAGTTGAGGAGGACGATCAGGAGGGGGAAGGACAGTTACAGGAGGAAGATGGAGTACCAGCTGCAGCACAACAACATCCGTGATGTCTGGAAGGGACTGAAGACCATCTCGGGCTACAAGGAGCCAAAGTCCCAACGGGTGGGAGACCAGGGCAGGGCAAATGACCTGAACTTATTTTTCAATAGGTTTGATCAGGCACCCGCTCTTCCATCGACCCAGTCTCCTCTGCTGCAAACCCCATCAGCTTCTACTGCCTGCAGCTCCACCTTACCCCCCTCTCCCTCTCTTACAATCTTTGGCTCACACACCTTCACTTCACACTCTGTCCCGTGTGCCCCTCCCCCATCAACACCCCCCTGCTCTGGTCTGTCCTTCACTACATACCAGGTGAGGGAGGCCCTTAAGAAGACCAGGGCTAGGAAAGCTGCAGGTCCGGACGGCATCAGCTCCAGGCTCCTGAAGTCCTGCACAGACCAGCTGTGTGGGATCTTTGGGTACATGTTCAACCTGAGCCTGAAACTGGGGAAAGTGCCAAAGTTGTGGAAGACATCCTGCATCGTGCCCGTGCCAAAAACATCGCACTCAAAGGAGCTCAACGGCTACAGGCCAGTAGCTCTGACGTCTCACCTGATGAAGGCGCTGGAGAGACTGGTCCTCGCACATCTGCGTCCGATGGTGAGCTCCTTCATGGACCCGCTGCAGTTCGCCTACCAACCTGACATCGGGGTGGATGATGCCATCCTCTACCTCCTCCACACCTCTCTCTCTCACCTGGAGAAGGCTGGAAGCACTGTGAGGATGATGTTCTTTGATTTCTCCAGTGCATTCAACACCATCCAGCCCAGGTTGTTGGTGGACAAGCTGCAGCTGGCTGGGGTGGACCATCACCTCACCTCCTGGATTCTGGACTACCTTACCCACAGACCACAATTTGTGAGGGTGCAGGGCTCTGAGTCGGACCGGCTTCTCTGCAGCACGGGTGCACCGCAGGGAACGGTTCTGGCTCCTTTCCTGTTCACCCTCTACACCGCGGACTTCGCACATAACACACCATCATGCCATCTGCAAAAGTACTCTGATGACTCTGCTGTTGTTGGCCTCATTACAGATGGAGACGACAGGGAGTACAGAGGACTTATTCAGGACTTTGTCGACTGGAGCCTGCGGAATAACCTCCAGATCAATACCAGCAAAACCAAGGAGCTGGTGGTGGATTTCCGCAGGCATAACAACTCTCCACCTGTACCAGTGAACATCCAGGGAATGGACATCGACCTGGTGAGGTCCTACAAGTACCTGGGTGTTCACCTGAATGACCGTCTGGACTGGTCGGACAACACCAACGCCCTGGTCAAGAAGGGCAACAGCAGACTGTTCCTGCTCAAGAGGCTGAGGTCCTTCAGAGTGCAGCGTCCACTCCTCAGGACCTTTTATGACTCTGTGGTGGCCTCAGCCATCTTCTATGGGATAGTCTGCTGGACCAGCAGCATAATGGACAGAGACGGGAGGAAAATGGACAGACTGGTGAGGAGGGCCAGTTCTGTCCTGGGATGCCCCCTGGACTCAGTAGAGGTAGTGGGAAATGAGAGGATGACTGCTAAGCTGTCATCCATGTTGAACAGCCCATCCCACCCCCTCCAGCACACCCTGACAGCTCTGAGCAGTTCCTTCAGTGAGCGGCTGCTTCATCCTCGCTGCGTGAAGGAGAGGTACCGCAGATCTTTCCTGCCTGCTGCTGTCAGGCTTCACAACAAACTTAATGCCCGCTAGACTGAAGAATATAACGAACTATACGGACTTGTGCAATAACATATCATTTATCTTACTGTCCATTTTTCACTGCTGTTTTTGCACTACCCATTACCTTGTATATACATCCCCAGACACACCCCCTGTACTGTGTACAGGTTTTTTATTACATTTAGTCATTTATTTAACTATTTCACTTAGTTTTATTATGTTTAAGTACTTACATTTCTTTTTATTATCCTCTTAAATTGTACCATTTGTTGTCTATTGCGTGTCTTCTGCTGCTGTTGCGCTGCAATTTCCCCGCTGTGGGACAAATAAAGGTTATCTGAATCTGAATCTGAATCTGAATGCTTTCTAAACACCAGCTATTTATTAAGTAACTAATAAATATTGGGTCTGTTATTGATTATTTTTGACTATTGTATTGGTGGATTATTGGTCTGAGTGGATTATTGATCAGGATGGATGAACTCAGCTAAGTTAGTTTCCGTCTCTTTTACAACATTTAATAGAAAATTAGTTGTGACAGTAAAGTTTTCTAATTTGAGTATTATACTAGGTATAAAAACTAGATTTGTTGCTGTAATTTGTTGACTGTTTGAGCTGCATCAGTGTAATAAGTCATTTCCCTCCGTGCTCTATTGTTTCCTCTGTCTCTTCTACTTAATCTCTCTCCATCTGATAAGAGTTCCAGTAAAGTCAAACTGGTCTTGGGGAGGGTGAAGCTCTGAAATGAGCATCAGACTGGTGAGGTGTGTGTTACCCAGTCATAGTGATGGACAGCTGTGTGTAATAATGTGTAGTGAAGGTTTGCATCGAAGCCATAAATCTAAAAGCAGGGAGAGGACTTCCACTACAGATTCATCTCTCTCCTTCTCTCTAAGCTCTGAGCTTCCTCTGCTGTCGCAGCGTCGCTCCCGCTGGTAAACCAAACGTTGGCGATTTCCTGCCGTAAGACGATGCATTCATGGACAGCTGGTTTAAATGTAAATCTGGCCTCACATCGTCTGAAGAGAAAACAGAAGAAAAGATCAGCGCTAGTAGCGGTGCTGGTGTCAGTGATGTGGTAGCGTTGGTGTCTGTAACGTTACCAAGCAGCCCAAATAAAAGTTTCAGGCTAACCGGCTCAGAATAAATCCGTGGCTTGAAAATAACGGTGGTGACATCAACCACACAATTTAATGTTCGGTGTTTTGCTGTTTCCATGGTGTTTCTAACACAGCAGCTGTAAAGAAAACAGAGGCGCTCTGTTTGAAGAGGAAATGAACAGGTTTCTTAAAACTTTATAACTTAATAGCACAAAACTACCGAGTCCGTCTGATGAGATCGAAAGAAAAAAAGTTATCCCGTGATCACGCATTATTAGCGTGTGGAAGAGATCATTAACTTGAGGAAACGTATTAGTTAAACCCACAATTATCATTTCATGTGGTTGTATTTTAACGTTGAGAGTAATTATAGAAAATTAACTGAGCTAACTGGGTTGTTGAGGTGTTGTTGGGTGCCCACAATTTAAGGATGCGTGTCCCTAGTTTTTTTCTTTTTTTCTATCGATGTCACCAAACGTTTTTGGTACTAAATGAACTGGCTAGTACAATTTTTACTCATCTGGTTAAATTAATGAAAAAGACGGAGCATCCTTCTGATAAAGCCAAAGTTAAATTAACAACATAGAGCCTTACTTTTCTTTCTTAAAAAAGGGACAACATGTGGACATTAATTACAATGGCTCTGAATGTCCAAAGCCTTGGGGACCCTCTGTGCTCTTTGTGGGTCCCGGACCCCAGGTTGGAAACCACTGAGATGGCAGTGCTGACCGGAGAACCAGTAATCTCCTGGCCTTCTGTGACTTGTTTCTGTAAAACAGAGTCTAAGTAACTTGTATTAACAACCCACTTTTAAACAGCTGACGTGTGATTGCAGTTTACCTGAGACACTTTCCTGGCCATGGCGACATTCGGCTCTGCAGCTGCAACATGTGAACCACCAAGTCTTGGTTTGGTAAACTGAAAGGTAAGAACTGTGTAATGAGAGGCCGTTTACTGAACTAAATATATTTATCTGTAGCCAAGAGAACTAATATTAAACATGTGTCATTGTGAAACAGAGCTTATAATGTTTTAAACTGTTTACCTGTTCACATTTGTTCTGATTGTAAAGCTGGTATTGTGATAACTGTGTGGGGTATTTTAGTGACGCTGGCCCTTTAAGAGCAGCTCCAGGCTAGAGCACGCAGGCTCGTAGGTTTCCATCACACCGCGTGCTGCCAGCAGGAGTACTGGAGTAGTGATGTACGATGCCACTCGCTTTCTTTCTGATCCGATACCAAGTAAAATACAAGCCAGTATCAGCGATACTGATCCGATACCGGTCTGATACTGATCCGATACCGGTCTGATACCGATCCGATACCGGTCTGATACCAGTCTGATACCGGTCTGACATTGGTCTGATACCGGTACTTTGTCCAGAAACTTCATGTGTTTGGAAAATTACTTTGAGAGCAGCTCCACTGAGGGGAAAGGAAGTGGTGGTAACTTTTTCATAGAATACTTTGTGAATCAAACTGAAATTACCAGTAAATTGGATAAATAAATATATAAATACCACAATAACTGCATGTTTGTCAACACCTACATATTAAAATATTTAGTTACCATCAGTCTGAACAAATGAGAGGGATTGATGTTTTTGTCTTTCTATCCTATTAAATATTTTTCATCCATTATTGTATTTTTAAAAACCCTACAATGGCTGCTTTACTGAGTATTTAATGACAGCAGCCTTACCGACTGAATCTAGGCCTGTTGAACTGATGTGAGCTGATCTCAGGAAACATTTCACTCCAAGCTGAACTCATACAGATATTTATTGTAGCATTTTCTTATTTCATAACCGTATTTAATGCTGTACATAACATAACAGGATGCAGTCGTCTTTAGAACGAGGGGAACTCCTGTTGTTTGAACATCAACACAAAATCTGTCAGGTGGTTCGCCCAGGGCACAAAACTAGCCAGGACCTCCTCTGTCTTAAACCCAGCAGACAGATGAAACCACTTTCCAACCTGTAGCATCAGTGGTCCACAGCTCCACGTTTCCTCCCTCTGAATAGGGGTTAGTACCTGCTAACTTTGGCAAGCCTGGTTTGCGGACGAGATCAACCACCAGAACTGAATGGGCCGCTTTGAAAATCTTTTGCCATTCTATCTTGGAACCTCCATTTTCAGGTGGTTAAACACAATTTGTATTATGAATGCTTGGCAACAAAATAGACCATACTTCATTTTTCTATTCTATTCTATTCTACAGTCATTTAGCAGACGCTTTTATCCAAAGCGACTTACATTTGAGAGGAAGAACAACACAAGCATGAATTCAAACAAGATGGGACGTCATAATTAAGTGATAGTCAGACCGCTTTTGAGTCCAGTTGGACCCAGGTGCTGTCATGTAGTGCTAGTGCAGTGCATATAATTGTTTTTTTTTTTTTTTTTTTTTTTTTTTTTTTTTTTGTTTTTTTTTTTTTGTCATTTTATTTAAATACAGGATCACGATTTCATCACACAATATCAACTAGGTCATAAGTGCATGAGTTCATCACATAATATCAACTTGGGCATAAGTGCATGATTTCATCACACAATATCATCTTGGGCATAAGTGCACACAGCTTCTTCAGTACTTGGTTGAGCCAAAAAGCTGGACAAATCTTTCTGACTCATTTAGTTAAGCTAAATGTGGAAATGCTCCTTAAACAACTGAGTCTTTAGCTTGGTCTTAAAAGTGGATACGGACTCTGCGGATCGGACGGAGTTTGGTAGATCGTTCCACCACTGGGGAACAACAGAGGAGAAGAGTCTAGCTACTGATTTTGCACCACGTTGTGGTGGGAGCACTAGGCGTCTTTCACTGGTAGAGCGTAAGTTTCGAGAAGGAGTGTAGCTCTGGATTAAGGAGTGAAGGTAGCCCGGAGCCGTTTGGGTTATTGTTTTGTAAGCCAGAAGCAGAGCTTTGAATCTGATGCGTGCTGCAACTGGAAGCCAGTGAAGAGCAATTAGCAGTGGAGTGACATGAGCTCTTTTGGGCTGGTTGAAGACCAGACGTGCTGCTGCGTTCTGGATCATCTGCAGAGGTTTAACTGAGCATGCAGGCAGGCCAGCCAGTAAGGAGTTGCAGTAGTCAATGCGTGAAATGACCAGAGCCTGGACCAGGAGCTGGGTCGTGTGTTCAGTCAGGTAGGGTCTGATCCTTCTGATGTTGTAGAGAGCAAATCGGCAAGACCGGGAAACCGAGGCAACATGGTCCTTAAAGGTCAGCTGGTTGTCTACCATGACACCAAGATTCCTGGTAGAAGATGTAGGCACTAGTGTGATTGAGTCAAGCTGCACACTTATCTGTGGTGGTAAAGAAGGACTGGCTGGGAAGACAATAAGCTCAGTCTTGGACAGATTTAGCTGAAGGTGGCGATCCTTCATCCATGCAGAGATATCAGCAAGGCATGCTGATATTCGCATTGAGACGGTTGTGTCATCAGGTGGGAAAGAAAGGAAAAGCTGAGTGTCATCTGCATAGCAGTGGTAGGAGAAACCATGAGAGCTAATGACTGCACCGAGTGAGGAGGTGTATAGGGAAAAGGGAAGAGGGCCGAGCACCGAGCCCTGAGGCACCCCTGTTGTCAGCCCATGTGATCTGGACACGCCCCCTCGCCAAGATACTTTGAATGATCTCCCTGTGAGGTAGGATGTAAACCACGAGAGGACAGATCCTGAGATGCCAAGCTCTAAGAGTTTGGAGAACAGTATATGATGGTTGACAGTGTCAAAGGCAGCCGACAGGTCCAGCAGTATAAGGACTGAGGATTGACCAGTGGATCTGGCAAGCCGTAGGGAATCAGTAACTGACAGGAGAGCAGTTTCAGTAGAGTGACCTTGCCTATATCCAGATTGATATGGATCTAACAGGTTGTTGTCTTGGAGGAACTGTGAGACCTGACTGAAGACGGCACGCTCTAGTAATTTAGACATGAATGGAAGCAGTGAGACCGGCCGGTAGTTTTCAACCTGGGCTGGGTTGAGTGTGGGTTTCTTCAGCAGTGGGGTAACCCGAGCTTGCTTGAAGGCAGAAGGAAAGACACCGGATTTAAGAGAGGAGTTGATAATATGAGTTACTGCAGATTTGACTGTAGGTAAAATGCTCTGCAGGATGTCAGAGGGAACAGGATCAAGAGGACAGGTTGTGGGTTTTGAGCTGACTAGAAGTTTAGAGACTTCGTCCTCATTTAGAGAGCGGAAGGAGCATAGTGAGGCACCAGTAGCTGGTTTGGTAAGGCTGAGTTGGTCAGGCTCAGTGAATTGGTTACTGATGGTAGCAACCTTTTCAGTGAAGTAGGAAGCAAACATTTCTGCAGTCAGCACAGTGGGAGGCTGAGCAGGTGGTGGAGATAGAAGAGAGTTAAACGCCATGAACAGTTGTCGTGTGTTGGGAGCATTGCGGATCTTGTTCTGATAAAAGGCTATCTTGGCCGCCTTTAGGCTGGATGTGAAAGTTACAAGTTTTTGCTGGTACTCAGACAAGTCAGTGTGCTCTTTTGATTTGTGCCACTTTCTTTCAGCTGCCCTGAGTCCGGCTCTGTGATCCCTTAGAGCCTCTGTGAGCCATGGACTGGGAGGGTTTTGTCTGGCTGGTTTTGACACCAGAGGACAGAGTTTGTCCAGAGAGGAGGCGAGAGAGGAGCAGAGTGTTTCTGTAGCCTCATTAACAGACAGTAAGGAGAAGTCTGAGTGGGAAGGGAGGGTAGAGTAAACCTCATCAGACAGCTGTGTAGGTCTGAGGGATCTCAAGTTTCTGCGGTAGGACACCATTTTTGGAGCCGCTTGATTGACATGAGGAAGGAAGACAGAGAATTTTTGGAGCAAGAATCCATTAACGTCTTTCCATTCTGTTCCAAGGCAGAAAGCACTGATGTCAATGGAAAGGAACGTTGTCTAAAAAGAAGATTGGCCACTCTTCTGTCAGAGGCTTTCCACTGCAGTGGTGATAGCATTAGGATTGTTATTTCACAAAGACTCCTGACCTCCAGAGCTACTCACCATCAGTGATGATCATTTTGCAGTGTGGGAACAATATTCAAATGATGTCTTTGTTTTTTCTTTTGTATGACGTCAAAAAGATTGAACAGGACAAAGGCCTTGCTCGTTTCATGTATTCTGGTGATTTCGCAGTGACAGCAAATTGGAGCCAACGGTCAGTAGAACACATCTCTTGGTGTCTTCCTCGTTTTCTTGGGTCTAGCTCAACTTCAGTACCACCTTAGTTGAAGCCCCATCACAACTTTTGCGACATTGGTTTTTCTGATAAACTGGATCTTTCGAACTTTAAGTGTCACTTTGTAAAAGATAAAGGACCCCTCTTCTCCAGCTCCTTGATCACAAAGACAAACACAAAGGTACAAAAAGTACCACAAGTGGGTGGCGCCCCAGGGCGCTTGTAGGTCGAGGTAATTCTTGGTAATTCTTGGTAGTGATGGCCAAGCACCTGTTGGCTTGTAACCAAGAATTGACCAAGAATTGAGCCCATCCACCAATCGCATCTCGGGGGACCGGTCTGAAGTCCCGCCCAGGTCTACCAAGAATGGACCAATCAGAGAACTCCCCTCATTCTTGGCTAGCGGAATCGGACTTGGAGCGCAAAAGTAGCGTACATTTATTTTTCTACAGCGTCGCTCAATTTCATACTGACATCTACAAGGTAAGTACGTTTAACATACCGTATCTATACACTTTTTGTATCAATTGTTGGGGTGACTGTCTGGTGGTAGCTTTTAAATTATATCCACGCTAGTAATAACGAGACTACTACCTGGCCCAACCCCCACTCAGGTTATTTTCTTGGGGTTGTTTTCGCACTTTAACCCACTGTCTGCCACTGTTGAAGTATTGGCTAAGTGGTAAAATAAATTTTCAGGCGGCATATTTTGCTGGTTTAGTTCATCAATGAACGTAATGTTACAAACAGACGTATGTAAATTTTTGGATGGACACGGTCACTATTACTACAGTAACTTAGCGGGCTTACAGTAGCTTACATTAGCTCTGTTAATTTGGCAACTAACCTAAACTTATATATTACCCTTATTTTGTAGATGGGTGTATATTATACATTCATTCATTCATTCATTCATTCATTCATTCATTCATTCATTCATTCATTGCTCTGGCATTTTCCCTTCACAGGGCAAATATATATAGATAGTTCAGCACTTATTTAAACTGATTTCAGGTTTGCAGCTAAACCTTTTAACAAGTTGCCCTTTCTAAGTTAACTGTAGTAGTAGAAATAACACTTTAATTGTAAGTCACTGTGTATATGTAGTGTCTGCAAATTTTTATTTATAATACATAATAATTTGCTCATTTATTACAACTACGCAGCAGAGTTGCTGAAATGGTCTTTTACTGATTTATTTCTTTATTTTCTTTGAACAGATGGAACCCCGCTTTTTTAGACGTGCTGATGGAAGCCTGAAATTATCTGACTCCATTGAGGCAATGGAGATTAAAAAGGCTAACCAAGGAAAGCCATGGATGCGACCCTTGTCCCCAGAAACTGTTGTGGATAAGGCTCGGAGCGCCCTGCTGCAGGAGATCCGTCCAACAGAAAGCATTTGCTGGGTTTCTTTGAAATCCAGTTTGGTGTTTTCCACGGACAGACCTTTAAGTGGGTTCTGGAGAATGCTCTCGGGTATGCTGCTTACCTCGTGGGCTCAATGAAGAGGGATCCCACAGGCAGCAGCAAAGACTCAAGAGAACACGCACACAATAAACAGTGTTTCAGGGAGTATGTGGAGCTCTTTCCTTCAGGCAGAATTGCCATTGCCATGAAGGAACAGCAGTATGTTGGGAAAGCATCCCAGCAGACAGCCACCATGCAGCAGGGTTCGGCTCAGAGATCTCCATCCACCATGCAGCAGGGTTCGGCTCAGAGATCTCCATCCACCATGCAGCAGGGTTCGGCTCAGAGATCTCCATCCACCATGCAGCAGGGTTCGGCTCAGAGATCTCCATCCACCATGCAGCAGGGTTCGGCTCAGAGATCTCCATCACAGCCTTCTCCTCTCAAACACTGCTCTACAGCTTCCCTATCCTCTCTCTTGGTCAAGAAGATGCCAAGCGAGCAAAACCTGACAAAGATGGTGAAAAGGCTGGTGTCTCCCTGTAAAGTCAAACCATGTAAGGAAACATGTCATTGTATGGATTACATTTTATTATTACACTGCCATTCAGTAGTTGTGATGTTTTATGTTTGTTTGTTTCTGTTTTTTGTTTTCTTTTTGTGTAGCTTTGACGCAGTCACATACCAAGCCCTCATCCACCGTCAGTCACCCCCCTGCATCCACTCTTCCAGCCTCAGGACCCTCCTCTGCCTTTGTGGAGGAAACTCAATCCACGTCTGCAGTCCCAGGACCCTCCTCTGCCCCCGCCCACTCTATGTCTGAGCCTGATGACACCACTTTGTTGGCAGAGGTCATTAGATGGGAAAAGGCCCAAATGACAAGTTAGTCAAAATTCCTTTTGCATTTATGTATAAAATATTATTTCAGAATTTTCATATGTAGAAATTTGTTTTTAATTTTTCATCTGTGTTTGCAAATTTCTTGTTTTGTAGCAAAGAAAGACACTCAGTGAAGTAGACCAGAAGTGGATTTCAAAGGCTCTTTTCAAGTGGACAACACAGGGAACTCCTGAATTGGACTTCAGCAGAGTAGACAGGCTTTGGTGGTATCCTCCACAGATACCATTGCAGGCCAAAAATGTCCCTCAGCTAGAGAACTACTTTGGCCATCCTCTGTTCCTCTGGATGCCTCGAAAGCTGTGGCAAGTAAAGCTGATGTGTCCTCACTCAAATTGTCACAAAGAGCTCCTGTATTCAGCTGGTCTGCATCAGAAGATCAGACAGGTGGTGAGTGTAGGCACTATATATTTTATGGCATCTGAATATCTTGCTTGCAACAGATGTAAGAGGAAGGTCATCAGTTGGAGTCATGGTATTGTATCACAGCTCGATGTTGGCCACAGGATGCAGTTTCCCTGCATATTAACATCCAAACTTGCTTGTGATCTTGAGGTTGTGAGTTTGATGCGCCAGAGGGGCTTGGGAAACAGCAGCAGTCAAATTCAAAGGAAGCTGCAAGAGCGTCACTCTGAAATCTGGCTGCAAAAGACTGTGCAATACCTGACGGACTGCAGGGGTATTAAGAGTGCCGTGGAGAAGGGTCTGATCAGTCCTGTGACATTTTCACCCGCACCTACCATGCTTCCTGTACCCAAGCACAGGTGGCTGATGCAGGTGTATGCCCAAGATGTTCTTCAGAGACTGGAAGAAATAAAGGCATCCATCACATCCCACCTTGGCCGCATTTTAAAAATGGACTCCACCAAAAAAGTTGCACGCAAACTTGCAGGGAGGAGCTTTGGCACTGCGACATGGGTCACAAATGTTGGAAATGAGCACGGACAGGTCATAATGTCTGTGCTCACTGCCAGCGAAGGATTTGGTCTCGGGCTGATGATAGAAGGGCTGGTCAGGAGATACAGAATGGCTGGAGTACCTCCTCCTGAGGTGCTTTATGTTGACAACGACTGCTGTGGCAAAAGCTTTCTCAGGAGAATGCTTGAAGAGTGGAAACACCTGAACATCCGCCTTGACATTTGGCACTTCATGAGGCGGTTTGCGGTGGGCTGCACTACTGATTCTCACCAGCTTTATGCCACTTTCATGAGCCGCCTCAGCCACTGTATTTTTATGTGGGACGAAGAGGACCTGACTGCTCTTAAGATAGCAAAACATGCAGAGCTAGCAGCTAAAGGGCGAGAACCTTCTGATGCTGATGTACTCCGGTCTATCAGCCGAAGTGAGCTAGCCCTGCACTGCAAGAGGACAACCCGTGGCATTCAGGAGACACAGAGCCTCATTGAAAAGCTTATCCAGGCCCTGGATGGGGACAATGGTCGTGACACTCTTGGAGTCCCACTGATAAACTCAGCAAGAATGAGTGAAATCTTGAAATCCCAAAAGAAACACGTGGCCTGCATTCAGGATCCTCCAGGGATTCAGCTTTACTTGCAGACGGGAACTGTCCTGAAGGGAGGTCACCGTCTGCCGATGTACCGCTGTGCCCGAGGTTCAACATCACTAGAGTCTTTTCATCTTCATCTGAACCGTTTCATCCATTGTCTGCCCCGTCTGTCCCGGGCGGCCGGTGCCCGGGGGGGTCGGGGACTGCTGGCCTCGGCCCACCGGGGCCAGTGCCCTGTGTCCGTGGGGCGGCTCCTGCTGGGGTCTCCTGCTGCTGCCTTCCTGGGCGGGCGAGTGGTCGTCTCTGTGGACCGGTCGGGATCTGTTGCCTGCGGGGGGGCTGGTGGCCTGGGTCTCGGGACCGCTGGCCTGACTCTGGCCTCTGTTCAAGTGAGGTGGCATCTGCATGATCACTCTGCATGGTCACTCCTTCCTGAACGTCTCCACACAGTCTTTGCGTCGCCGTGTGGCCGAGTTCTCCAACACATCCACACAGGTTTCTCTGCGCGTGTTCTTGAATACAGCAGTTTCACTTATATCTATTATCATATTTTTTTTCTTTTTTTTAATTATTTCTGTTCTTATTATTATTATTACTCTTACTCTTATTATTATTATTGTTACTATTATCAACTAGTTGTGTAATGACCTACTGGCTAGGATGATCTTAGCTATATATGTTGTAAGTAGTATGGATTACATGGTCTTCTGTATGATGTTTCAAGTCCCCACCCGCACTCCCCACACCCTTTCTGTCCCTCTCTCTCCCCTCCCTCTTCTCTCTACTTTCTTTTCTCTCTCTCTCTCTCTGTCCCCTCCGGTCGAGTCCAGCATTAAGAGTCTGATTTAATAAAGTTTTTCATGTCATCAAGAGGGACTTTATACATGTAGTATAAATCCCTGCTTGATAGAGTAAAATTGCCCAGCACCAGACAGCAGCCAGACAATCATTCTGTTTGCAACGATGCTGGACAAGACAGGTTTAAAAAAATAAATAAATAAATAAATAAATAAATAAATTTATTTACCAAGGCATTTTGTGACTACATTGAAATATAACATAGATCCTGAAGAATTACATTATACACAAGTCTTCTTGTGATTGTAAATAGAACAATACCATAGTAACAATATGTTTGACAAATATTTTTTATTCTCTGTTTTCTGAATTACTTTATAGGTATGCTGGCAAGTGATGTCTTCTTCCAGGCCTATCTTTTGGATGGGTTGTCAAGATGGAACGAGGACCGGGCTGTGGCGGCATCGATGGATGAACAGTCATGCTCATACAACCATCTGCTCCGTCATGCTGCTAACACCTTAGCAGAGGATGTTCTGGGCGAGAGGATCATCCCTTATGTTGGGCCAAGAAAATACACAGGTTGAGTACTATTATATAATCTTCTGTTTATTTATTTCTTCAACTAATACTTTCATCTGAATATTTATGCTGTTTTGTGTATTTTCTTTGTTTTGTTTTTTTTTTTTTTTTATTGTCATTTGGAAGGTGAGCTTATTGGTGTGGAGTACCTCTACCAGCAAACGGGAAGAGTGCTGCAGGACTACAAAACAGCAATTGAAGAGTCTGAGACTGCTGAAGTAGAGGTAGATGAAGGCTTCACAGAACCGGAGGAATTTCAGGACTTGACAGTGCCCACATTACAGGGAGAGCAAACACTTGCTCTCGCCTCACAAGCATCTGCAGCTGCTCTTGGTTCCTCAGCAGCCCCAGCTCTTCAGACTACTTCCTCTGTGCCTCCCATTTCCCCCGTGACCATTTTCCCCCCGTTACCTGTGACTCGGTCATTCGTTACCTCGACATCAGCATCTGCAACTCCTTCACCTGCTGTGACTCCCCTGCTCTCCCATTCCACAGCAACAGTTTCTGCTGCTGAAGAGTCTGGTGAGTTTTACAGAACTTTTTCTCATTTTTCACTTTCCTAATTGCTACGAATGTGTCAAGATATGTTTTACTCTAAATACTTCTCTTTTTTTAAAAAAGCATCAGCAGAAACAGATCCGCCTGCACACTCCTCTTCATGTGATGTAAGAAGTCATTTACCTAATAAACAAATGTTAGAACAATTTGGCTTGCTTGTTATGCATTGCTCTCATGTCTCATCAGTGGTTCTTTTTTTCCTTTTTTTTGTTTGTAGGATTCGGTTGGCCCTGACAATGTTGAAGGTTATGGAGCAGTGCAGGATTTGGCCGATTTCTTGGTTGGATTAAGAGACCACCGTCTTGCACTGACTCAAGAGGAGTGCAGTCAGATCACCGCTCTGTGGCAGGCGTTGGGAGATTATGATAAAAGGAAAACTGCGTACCCATCACGTCACCAACCTAGTCTGAGTAAGGGACGATTCCGGGCCACAAAGAAGATCGTGGCTCCAGGTGTGGAGAGCACCAAAAGGTGAGTTAAACTAAGAAAACACAATATCGGGATAATGTAAAAAGTCAAATATATTGTAAGTCACACATCACTCTAATACTTTTTTTGCACATATAATTTTTTACTACAGGAGTTTCATTGGGAGCCCGACTGCAACAGAGTGGTTGAGGCTGTTTTTGTGAAACTGTTTGCCATATACCCAAGCACTGTCCGCTGTGAGGGAACAAAGGTGTCAAGATACACTGCGGTGGTACGCGCTTACAAAAACATCAGGGACTGCGTCATCACAAATGCCAGGCTGATGAGTGAGACCACAATCCAGCTGCCTGAAGTAAAGCTGCTACAGTTTCACAGCGGTGAGTTTGATTTATATAAATGTACATATTTACGCTTTGCATAGAACTGATTTTGTTGACCACTAATTATGAGACATTCTTTATGAGACGTGATTACATATTCCAGTCTGGGGCCTCATGGAAAATATATGTGAATCACATCAAAAGAAAGATCTCATATTTTATACTCTGTGAAAACTTTGGTTTTCCATATATATTATTTTGTGTTTTCATAGGTACTGCAGGCGGTGCAAGGCACAGGAGTGAGACATTCTTAAACAGGCTATTCCAGCTCAACAAGCACCCATGGCAGCCCCGGCAAAACTTCCGGCTGCCCTGCAGAAAGGACAAACTGTTGCTTTTGGCACTTTGGCTCAGCCTCACCTTTTCGTTCTGCCACCGAACACAGCTGGGCAGGCCCAGCTGAAAGGGAGGCCACAACATCAGCCACCTCCACAGCAATTTGTTTTTATTCAGCCTGCTCCGCCTGCTCCTCTGCCCATTATGGTACCCCGGCTTCCAGCAATGCCTAAACTGTCAAGTATTGCAAACACACCCATTTATATATCCATACCACCATCATCTCCCACACAGTCAACACCACAAGCTGTTCCTTACACCACTCAGCAGTACAGATGCAGAAAAATGGAGGCAGAGCAGGCAGGCATTTCAAAAAGAAGACAGCCATAATAGTTTGCAGCAAGTGCCAAAAGGACAGGAAGCCACCGACACATCGGCAGTATTTCGGTAACTGGTACTGTGAAGAGACTGAGACTCAGTCCTATGAGGAGTGGAGGGCTTTACTGGAGAAACGCGAGTATGGCAAAACAAAAAAAAAATAAAGCAGAAAATGAGGAACACTTAGTACTGTAGTTTCAGGAGGGGGGGTGGTGTGGGTGTGGGAGGATGAATGGTGGAGGGATGATGTATGTGTGGGAGGATGGGGTATGTGTGGGAGAATGTATGGTGCAGGGATGGGGGAGTGTGTGGGAGGATGGATGGTGGAAGGATGGTGTGTGTGCGGGAGGATGGATGGTGTATGGGAGGGAGGATGGTGTGTGTGTGGGGGAGTGGTGTATGTTTGGGAGAGTGGGTGATGGAGGGGTGGTGTGTGTGTGTGGGAGGATGGGGTACGTGAAGGTGGATGTTTGGTGTAGGAGAATGATGTATGTGTGGGAGGATGGGTAGTGGAAGGAAGGTGTGTGTGTGTGTGTATGGGAGGTGTGAAGGTGGATGAATGGTGTGTGAGAGGGAGGATGGTGTATGTGTGGGAGGATGAGTGGTGGAGGGAGGATGTGTGTGTGGGAGGATGGGATAGGTGTGGGAGAGTGTATGGTGGAAGGATGGTGAGTGTGTGGGAGGAAGGATGGTGTGTGTGTGGAAGGATGGATGGTGGAAGGATGGTGTGTGTGTGTGGGAGGACAGAGTATGTGAGGGTTGAATGGTGTATGCGTGGGAGGATAAATGGAGGAGTGGAAGGAGAGTGTGTGTGTTTGTGTGTGTGTGTGTTGGTCTGGGGGGGGCAGGACTGGTTCTCGGGGTGTGCGGCTGGGCGCTGGGGTGTGGGGCTGGCCTCTGGTGGTGGCCGTCTGGGCGGGCCGGGTCCCCCCGGGTGGCGTGCTGGCCCTCGGCCTGTGGGGGGGGGGGGGGGGGGGGGGGGGTGTCCCTGCGCTCCTGGGCCCGGGCCCTCTGCCCCGTCTGTCCCGGGCGGCCGGTGCCCGGGGGGGTCGGGGACTGCTGGCCTCGGCCCGCCGGGGCCGGTGCCCTGTGTCCGCGGGGCGGCTCCTGCTGGGGTCTCCTGCTGCTGCCTTCCTGGGAGGGCGAGTGGTCGTCTCTGTGGACCGGTCGGGATCTGTTGCCTGCGGGGGGGCTGGTGGCCTGGGTCTCGGGACCGCTGGCCTGACTCTGGCCTCTGTTCAAGTGAGGTGGCATCTGCATGATCACTCTGCATGGTCACTCCTTCCTGAACGTCTCCACACAGTCTTTGCGTCGCCGTGTGGCCGAGTTCTCCAACACATCCACACAGGTTTCTCTGCGCGTGTTCTTGAATACAGCAGTTTCACTTATATCTATTATCATATTTTGTTTCTTTTTTTAATTATTTATGTTCTTATTATTATTATTACTCTTACTCTTATTATTATTATTGTTACTATTATCAACTAGTTGTGTAATGACCTACTGGCCAGGATGATCTTAGCTATATATGTTGTAAGTAGTATGGATTACATGGTCTTCTGTATGATGTTTCAAGTCCCCACCCGCACTCCCCACACCCTTTCTGTCCCTCTCTCTCCCCTCCCTCTTCTCTCTACTTTCTTCTCTCTCTCTCTCTCTCTGTCCCCTCCGGTCGAGTCCAGCATTAAGAGTCTGATTTAATAAAGTTTTTCATGTCATCAAGAGGGACTTTATACATGTAGTATAAATCCCTGCTTGATAGAGTAAAATTGCCCAGCACCAGACAGCAGCCAGACAATCATTCTGTTTGCAACGATGCTGGACAAGACAGGTTAAAAAAAAAAAAAAAAAAAAAAAAGGAAAAGAGAGGTTAAAAAAAACTCTAGGTAACACGCACTTATTTTAGTAGGATTAGGAATAATATTTTCTGCCATATTTTGAACTTAAAAGAGTAGTCCACCAGGGGAGATATTAGGGGAGAACAGCACAGGCGTAAAATGTTTGTCTTGTCATGATGGACAGCTCTATGTTGTTCCAGTTACCAGAGAAGAAAGCAAGAGGGCAAAATTTTATATGTGAAGCCAGACGAGTTGTTAGAGAGGGAGAAAAAAACTGAGAAACAAGTGGAAGGCTGCATCCAGGGGATACAGGAGAGGAAAAAGATGGAAAAGGTGATGCTGGACCTGACACCACCATCCATGGAGAACACTCTGCCACATCCAGCAGGTGTAGAAGTAGTGGAAGAGCAGCAGGAGAGGCCAGGGCAGGCTGTGGTGGATTGTCTACGTCTAAATGAGGATTTTAATCCACCAGTATCCCCCACCACACCACAGAGAGAAAAGAGAGAATACAGCAGAGAAACGCTGTAAAAGACTGCAAGCTGAGAAGCGTAAATTGAGAAAGCAGAACATACATCTGAAGAAACAACTAGCAGAGACAAGAAAAGAAAAGGAAAGGGCCAGAAAAAGTGAGATGAGAGCAAAAGGAAGGTTAGGTCTGAGTGAAAGGCTGAAGCCAAAAGAGGGGAAGAAACTGGCAATCGAGAGAAAGGTAGCTGTTGTTGGTTTCCTGACTAGAGATGAAAACAGTCGACTTTTACCAGGAAAGAAGGACACCATCACAAAAAACAAAATGAAAGAACAACGAAGAATTCTTACAAAACCACTCACAGAGCTTCATGTGCTTTACAACGGTGAGATGAAAAAGAGTCTCCGCCTATCTTACAGGCAGTTTGCCAGAAGACGCCCCTTCTATGTTACCGAGCCAAAGACCAAAGATCGGGACACATGTGCATGCATGGAACACGAAAATGTGCACCTGCTGGTCAACAAGCTCTGCAGCAGATTGGTGGGGCAATAAAGAGAGAAGCGGATCTCTACGTTCAAAGAGGAGGTGAGCTTCAGACGCCACAGGATCTGTATGAGATGCTGAACAATAGATTAGGCTCAAGCATCACTCACTATTGGGTCAGCAGAGAGAGCATGGAAAAGTGTGACGAGCTTGTTCCTGACAGCTTGGAGGCTGTGAAGGGGACATTTAAAATACACCAGGTTTTGTCTTCACAGCCTGCACAAATCACTCACAGGGAGGTGTCATGCTTCTGCAGGCGCTTAGAGAGGAGTCCATGTCCTTGTTACAAGCCAGTAACAGTAGAGCTGAGGAACACCATGCACCACACTGAGGATCCCCCAAGCTCTCCTCCTGAGCCACCTAGGGAACAAGAAAGTGTTGTAGATCTGTGTGGCAAGTTTGTTATTGTCACCTACGATTAACCTCCTTTTGTAGGCCAGGTGCTCAAGGTTGTGGGAGAGGAAGTGCAGGTCAGCTGCATGAGGCAGTCTGGTGACAAGAACCTGTTCATGTGGCCTCAAACTGTAGACGTCATTTTCTACTACAGGAAAGATGTGCATGCTGTAATCTCAGAGCCTGAGCCAGCAACCTCACGCTTCTCGAAGCTCACTTGCCAAGATTGGGTAAAGTTTAGAAATACCTGGGTTAAAGAAATGTAGGTGATATACAGTAAACTAATATAACTGTAGGAGAGGAGAGGAAGGAGGGCACAGGGCCAGATGTTTGCACTCTGTCGCTCTTTAGGAAAAAATAAAAGAAAAATCTACCTTTTAGCATTGATTTAATCCATGCAGCTATGTTGATGGTGTTTGTTTACTTTGAAAATTGTTCTGATTTTATTCCATCTATACAACTGTTTATTTTTTTTTACTAAAATTGTTCATCCCTGTCCAATGTGAGCTCCTGAAGAATGTAATGTGTTGCACTTTAAATTATTTTTAAGGTTTTTTTTTATCGTTTGTGATATTCAAATGTTAAATAGTTTAAATGTTGTTAAAATAAAATGTTTGTTCAGTTTTCTTTGTCTAAACTGTATTGTGTACATTTTAAATAGACCTAACTACCTGCGGTTTTCTCATCATTTGGGGCGACCATCTGTCATTTGGAGTAACCAACAAATGAAAATAACTGTACTACATTCAAAACACAATATCCATCCATTTTGGCTCAAATATTAATCAATGGTATACTATAGTTAAGTAGATACTATCTGTACACATTTAAAAACAGTATTAAGGGTTTTAGATAAAAAATTGGGCATTGTAACTGCATTACGAGGGAGATGGTGTCAATATAGACAAAATTTATAGAATCATAGTTTTCCAAAAGTTTAAAGGCACACATGCCTGTCCTTCTCAAACTGTCAATTTAATTAGCAATACTTGTTAAACTATTAGCAACGTTAAAGAAATATATTGATGTTCAGATAAATCATGGTCACACCAAATTTACTTTTTATAAGGCTGTGTCCTAATAATTCAAGTATAAAAACACAAAAATCTCTTTATTTGGGTTTTTTGTAATAATGAATATGTACGCTATATTACTAATGTTTTAACAATGGCCAAATATATCTTTATTTTTAGTATTTTAAAATTGGCCTATTCAAAAGTCTTATCTGTAAATGACCCAAAAATTATTTAAAATGTTCTCATTTGCTGCGAGGGATAAAAGGAAGCTTCCCTATAAACAATCTGTCTCCTACATCAACACTGTCTTTGTCAAGTTTGTCTCCTTCAAAATAAGAGTTCCGTGCCTTTGGTTCATGAGTTTGCATCTTTATTTTATAATTATTACTAAGATTATAGTTAATAATGTCATCAGTCGTATTTTACATCATTCTTAAATTTGAACTCTGTAAAGCATTTGGTGTTACATTTAATTCTGTGTTAATTTAAATAGCATTTTTTTAAATATCAAAGGAATAATCTAATTTACATGTTTAAATGACATCATAATTCTCTATGGCAACGGAACATTCCAAGAGCATGTGACCGTGTGTTCTATAGTACAGAGTTCCATTTCAGTCAGACACCAGACCAAGAGAAAGCACTTGCTTTGTTTCAGAGCTTTTTCACCAACGACTTTGGAAAACAGCGACACTCATGGATTTTCTAGGAAGGAAAAACATTTTCCTGCATCAGCAGAAAGTTGAGAATCAGCCTGTTTTTAACTACAATGTAAGTAACCAACTTCATCATCCTCCCTACTGTAGAGAAAAATCATCTTTTTTTAGGTATAACTATAATCCAACTTCCATAAGGGTTGGTTTACTTTCAGGTAGTTCATTTATTTCCTTTAGAAACATAAAATTAAAAAACACACAAAATAAAACGCTTGTTTTCTACCTTCTACTAAAACTAACCAAAAGACGGTTATCTCTGTTCCAATGTCCTCAGAACGAAAATTGAAAAAAAAGGATCACAAGTTGTTCGACTTGATTTAGTTTTAAATATGAGACAAGTTTAAACATGCTATATGCATGTATGACAAATGAGGTCAACACAGGTTTGGACGAGTGGTGAAGAACGCATTTACAGACTAGAAATCATTTCTGGGTCACGTAACTTGTCTCAGATGGAGAAACATGTAAAATTGTGATGCTTGTCAGTTTTTTCTATTATCGTTCTAAGCACAATACAGACATTAGATAATGAACTGTTATCTTATTTCTTGTTTTGTTTAGGAAAGGAAACATAGGAAAAACAAGCAGTGTTTCTGTTCTTTTATTTTTACTTGGAAGGAAAGAATGAACTGCCTGGAAGTACACCGATCAGATCGTAAGATCACAAATTCATCCATCCATCCATCCACCCATCCATCCATCCATCCATCCATCCATCCATCCATCCATCCATCCATCCATCCATAAGATTTACATTTTCTGAAACCCACTGACAACTTGTGATTTTAGCCCATATATGGATTAATTTGACAGATTGATCAGCCTACCTGTGGAAAAAAACCTCAATGCGATGCATGCTGTCTGCAGGGCAGTAAGCACCCGACTACGATGGGTCACGTTTGCTACCATCGGGTCCAACAGCTGCCATGTATCTCAGCCCATTTGTTGAAAATCTGTACCTTTGGTACAGTATGTCATCAGGAAAGTCCAACGGGTTGGATCTATCTCTAAAGACTCCTTCTCTCCTAAGCGCTCCTCTCACTATCCGTGCACCAACATCAACAGGATCTTCTAAAAATGGGCAGGCCATTTTTCATGAGATCTGATTGGTCAGGAGGAGGAGCTTTTATACTCGATGATCTCTTATCCAGAACATAACCTCTCTGGAGCAGGTTAGCCGTTCAGTGTCTGTGTCACTTGTGAGCAGAGGAGGTGAGGACCCAAGATGCAGGCAGATCAGGCAGGAGGCATAATTGGTGTGGGCAAAAGGATTTATTCTCCCAAAACTCAGGAACAGGAAAACACACGTTAAAGGGGATGAACCACATAATGATCTGACAAAGACAACTAAAAACCAAGGGGCATATATACATAATGAGTAATGAGGAACAGGTGAAGAGAATGAGAATCAGACCAGGTGATCTAACGAGCCAGAAAAAGAAAACAAAGCACATGAGGGGAAACTACAAACTGAACTAAACATGACAAAACCAGAAACCCAAACCATGATAAAAACCTAACACAAACCAAAGAACATAAACCCAGGAACCATGACAGTTTGTTGCTGCGGTGATACAGCTTGGTAAGAAGTGAACCAGCGTCGTAGTACAGAAAACCCTGAGTTAACCCTGAAGTTACCCCGATAAGAGAAAATCCAGCTTCGTAGTACAGACCTCTGGTCTGTTTAGCAGAATTTGTTTCAACACATTTGATGTTAGTTGGCTGGACTTTTTAATGCAACTAGTATTTAATGTGTGGTCAGAATATTCTTGTGCATGAAGTCTCTAAACTTCTAGTCAGCTCAAAACCCACAACCTGTTCTCTTGATCCTGTTCCCTCTGACATCCTGCAGAGCATTTTACCGACAGTCAAAACTGCAAAAACCCATATTATCAACTCCTCTCTTAAATCCGGTGTCTTTCCTTCTGCCTTCAAGCAAGCTCGGGTTACCCGCTGCTGAAGCTGGCTGACAACAGGGGTGCCTCAGGGCTCGGTGCTTGTCCCTCTTCTCTTTTCATTATACACCTCCTCACTCAGTGCATCATTAGCTCTCATGGCTTCTCCTACCACTGCTATGCAGATGACACTCAGCTTTTCCTTTCTTTCACACCTGACGACACAACGTCTCAATGCGAATATCAGCATGTTGCTGATATCTCCGTATGGATGATGGATCGCCACCTTCAGCTAAATCTGTCCAAGACTGAGCTTATTGTCTTTCCAGCCAATCCTTCCTTACCGCCACAGATAAGCATGCAGCTTGACTCAATCACACTTGTGCCTAAGTTTCCTACCAGTAATCTTGGTGTCATGATAGACAACCAGCTGACATTTAAGGACCATGTTGCCTCGGTTTTCCGGTCTTGCCGATTTGCTCTCTACAACATCAGGAGGATCAGACCCTACCTTACTGAACACACGACCCAGCTCCTGGTCCAGGCTCTGGTCATTTCACGCATTGACTACTGCAACTCCTTACTGGCTGGCCTGCCTGCATGCTCAGTTAAACCTCTGTAGATGATCCAGAACGCAGAAGCACGTCTGGTCTTCAACCAGCCCAAAAGAGCTCATGTCACTCTGCTGCTAATTGCTCTTCACTGGCTTCCAGTTGCAGCACATCAGATTCAAAGCTCTGTTTCTGGCTTACAAAACAATAACCCAAACGGCTCCGGTCTACCTCCACTCCTTAATCCAGAGCTACACTCCCTCTCCACAGTTACGTTCTGCCAGTGAAAGACGCCTAGTGCTCCCACCACAACGTGGCACAAAATCAGTAGCTAGACTCTTCTCCTCTGTTGTTCCCCGATGGTGGAACGATCTACCAAACTCCATCCGATCTGCAGAGTCCTTATCCTTTAATCCTTTTGAGAGCAAGCTAAAGAACCAGTTGTTTAAGGAGCATTTCCACACTTAGCTTAACTATTTTACGCAACAGAATGAGTTAGAAAAATTTGTCCAGCTCTTTGGTTCAACCAAGTACTGAAGAAACTGTGTGCACGTTTGCCTAAGTTGATATTGTGTGATGAAATCGCTATCTTGTATTTAAACAAAGTTATTTTTTTAATATTTTTAATTATTTTATGCACTGCCTCTAGCACTCCATGACAGCACCTGGCTCCAACTGGACTCAAAGCAGTCTGACTATCACTTAATTATGATGTCCCATCTTGTTTGAATTCATGCTTGTGTTGTTCTTACTCTCAAATGTAAGTCGCTTTGGATAAAAGCGTTTGCTAAATGACTGTAGAATAGAATAATAGAAGAGAAAAGACAAGCTAAAAAATTTTTAAAAGCCAAAACTAATAAAAATAAAACAAATTATTTGGTTAATATTTTGTTTTATTCTAGTTTAATTTTTATTAAGTGTGGGTTATTTTCTAATTAGGAGGCTGCAACATTTCATAACACTTGTTTTCCTCCACACGCTTCATTAATAGACATTAATATATGACTGTAAGCCAGCGCAAGATCATCCTGCACCAGCTTTGAACGTTTAATTTTTATCATGAAACAGGTGACCACCTCCTGCTCTGAATGCAGCTTTGCTGCTGCCAGAAGCCTCTTCTGATTGCTTTTGGACAGGGGAGGGGCCTGCACAGCAGCACCCACTCATCATTGAGAAGAATAAACTACTTTCATATACGTCAGTCTGCAAAAGTCTCCAATACTGAAAAAGTCACTAGATTTGTCGCTAGTCGCTTTTAAAAAGAACAAACAAAAAAAAGGTCGCTAAGTTGGCAGTGCACCCCTTGAGGTAAGGCAGAGTACTGTTTCCCTCACCTACTGACTTTTCTCTGCATGTTATTGTACGATAAACGGGAATATTTTTCTCACAAATACATTAAATACATTACACAGACTGTAGAGAGTCATGGTGTATAACAAATATTTCTGTAAAGTTCATATTGGCGATATGCTGAGGAACAGAAAACGGCATGTGTCACACAACCTAGTTCGTATTGGATGGCACAGTCAAAGCTGAGGCACAGCTCGCTCGTGCCCCCACCGGGGTTTCTGCACTGGATTTGATCGGGAAATACTCAAATTTGGCAATTTTTACTTAATAAACTGTCAAAAACGTGTTAGAGTCATACTGAAAATGCATTTTTAACACAAATCAGTGGAAAATATTTATTGTATATTTTTCTTTATCATGTCTGCATCAAACTACACATGTTTCACTTCAGTTCCAACATCTATATGTCTAGATGTTGTTATATGGAGATTGCTCAATGCTGCATGGCAAGACCGTGCTGTCATGCCACCATGTTTGACACCCTCTGGCCAATTACAATTTTTCTTTTTGGAATGCTGGAAAAGCTGCTGCAAGCCGAAGTATCTCCGCTGGGAGAGCGTCAGACTGAAGATCTGAAAGTCCCTGGGTTGATCCTGGGGTTCAGCAAATGCACAAGACCACCTGCCATGGTCACAGTTACTCTAAATCTGTGGTGTCACTGTTGTATACCTTATCATCCATTTACAGTGTTCAATCTCTGTCTGTAAGCACAGAGGAGCCTTAAGTTTTCTAGCAGGAATCTACACATCAATTTCCATTCTGTTCCAAAGGACTACATGCAGATTTCACGGGAAAAGAAAGTTGGCCGCTCTGTGGGAAGCTTTCCATCATAGCAGCGATAGCATTAAGTTTTGTCATCTCACCTCATAGGTGGGAGAAGTGTTTTAATGATGTCTTTAGAGTTTTTCTCAAAGTCAAAAAGATTGAACAGGGCAAAGGCCTTGCTTGCTTCATGTATTCTGCTGATTTTACGGTGGCTGCAAATTCGAGGCAATGGTCGATAGAACGCATTTTCTGATCACGTCCTAGTTTTCTTGGGTCTGTTGCTGGAAGCTCAACTTCAGTACCACCTTAGTTTAACCCCCATCATAACTTTGGCAACCTTGGTTGGCGGACGAGATGGACCACCTGAACTGAATGGGCCGCTTTGAAAACCTTTTGCCAATCTATCTTGGAACCTCCATTTTCAGGTGGGTATCCACAATTTGTCATGTGAAATCTTGGCAACAAAATAGACCATACTTCATTTTTGGAGCAAGAATCCATACATGTCTTTCCATTCTGTTCCAAGGGAGAAAGCACTGATGTCAATGGAAAGGAACGTGGTCTTAAAAGAAGATTGGCCACTCTTCTATCAGAGGCTTTCCACCGCAGTGGTGATAGCATTAGGATTGTTATTTCACAGAGACTCCTCACCTCCAGAGCTACTCACCATCAGTGATGATCATTTTGCAGTGTGGGAACAATATTCAAATGATGTCTTTGTATTTTTGCATGAAGTCAAAAAGATTGAAGAGGGCAAATCTAACTCAATGGCTGTCTCCACTCCTAACCAGGAGATGTGGAATTCGGTCACTAAGGGGAAACACAGCAGCAAAATCAGGCGATGCCCGGCATCTCCGTCAGCCATTCAAGCTTCAAATAAGTTTTCCATCCTGAGCGAGGAAGACTTCCCTCCTCTCCCTGATCGCAGCTTGTCTGGCTCCTCTTAAAAGCGTGATGGCTACCTGGCTTCCCCTCCGTCTTCCACGAAGGCAGTAATGAGACCCGCTTCTCCTATGGAACGTAAAAGCCAACGTCGGTCCGTGGTTGTTCGGCCTGGCTCGATTCACTTTACGCCCAGACTGGGGATGGACGCCCCTATCTCTGTCTTTAAGCAGGAGGGACATCTAGAGTCGTGCAACATGGCCGCTCGGTCCCGCAGCAAACTTTTGCCAGCTGACTCAGATGACACTCCCGGGGCCGGCACTGGCCCTCTGCCCACCACTGATCACCTCTCTCCTGCGAACCCAGCCAGCTCTGGCTGTGCGCTCTGCTTGGGTGAAACGAGGAAGGCCGTATCTGTACAAAAACATACACCTGGTTGTCCGGAGAGCATCGTCTCAACATCTCCTCCTCCCTTGTTTGCGCCAACAACAATAATTCTGGGAGATTCCATCACCAGAAACATCAAACTTTTCAACGCCACTCCCTGGGCTGCTGAACTCTATGCCATCTTCTACTGAACGCGTCATAGTTTATGTGGGAACAAATGATACAGCCTGTCAGCAGTCTGAGCTGACAAAAAAGGATTTTAGGGACCTTTTTAACCTTCTCAGCAGCTGCAGAAAATCTGTTTTTATTTCAGGTCCAATCCCAACACTAGCCCGTGGAATGGGGCGCTTCAGCAGAATCCTTAGCCTCCACACCTGGCTTTTGTCTTCCTGCAGTGCCCACAAGGTTGGTTTTATTGACAATTTTAACCTCTTCTGGAACCGGGCCTCTTTCTTCAGAGGCGACCGAGTTCACCCAAGCCCGCTGGGAAGCAGGGTGCTAGCTGCAAACGTGCAGCATGCTGTACATGCTCTACACATGACTGACTAATTACCAACCACAACACCCTACCTGCACCATTGAGCACTGTATCCCCTGCCAGCGCCCCCTATCAGTACCACCTGGCATCACCACCTACACCTGTGTCTCTCCCCATACAGTCTATTATCACGAACAGAACACAGATACTCAGTAAAAAGTTCCACAGAAGCCCTGCTAACCTCACGTCAATACAGACACTCAACAGCCCACCCAACACACACCCGGTTTCTAAGGACACTCATTCTGGTCCCCTGAATATGGCCCTACTAAACATCAGATCACTTTTAAATAAGTCCTTTCTTATAAATTACCTGATTTTAGACAACAGCACTGACTGTATGTTTTTGATAGAGACATGGCTCAGCACAGATGCCTCCATCACCCTAATTGAAGCATCACCACATAACTACATGTTCACACATGTGGCCAGGAAAGGCAGAAAGGGTGGTGGGACAGCCTCTATCCTGTCATCTTCCATTGGTTTTAAAGACATTTCGTTTGAAGAATACTCTTCTTTTGAATATCACACCATTGTTTTCAGCAGCCCACCTGTCCTTGGAGTAACAGTATATACACCTCCTGGACGATGCTCATCATTCATAACAGACTTCTCAGAGCTGCTCTCAATCAACCAGTATGAGAGGATTGTTATTTTAAGTGATTTTAATTTGCACATAGATAATCAGTCAGACTCTTTCCCCCAGGACTTTTTAAATCTTTTAGACTGTATGAATTTTACCCAGCATGTCAGAGTACCCACGCACAACAAGGGCCACACGTTAGACCTTGTTATTACTTATGGACTATCTACCAACATAACATCAGTTGTTGATTTAGGTATTTCTGACCATTTTTGTGTCATTTTTAAGGTTGAAGGTTTTATGAAACAAGCTATTCCTGAACGGATTATTAGGAAACGCTGTCTTAATGCTGAAGTGGCTGCAAACTTTACTGATCAACTTTACAGCGCCCAGGTTTTTTTTCACCTTCATCCTGTGATTTTATTGTTGACCATTTTAATAGTAAATTACGTGCTACCCTGGATAAAGTGGCCCCACTAAAACTGAAGAAAGTAACAACAAAACCAGCTCCTCCCTGGAAAACTGAAGATATCAAGAGGTTAAAAAGGAATTGCAGAATAGCAGAGCGGAGGTGGCAAAAAAACAAACTAACAAGAAATTATCAAATTCTACATGAACACTTATGTATTTACAATGAGGCTGTTAGAATATCAAGACAGGCCCACTTCTCCAAACTCATAACTGAAAATAAAAACAAATCAAGCGTCTTCTTCTCCACAATCAACCGCCTAATTAACCCTGTTTCTAACAATCCTTCTGATATACCCACTGATGCCAGGTGTGAAGAGTTTGCAGCCCATTTCAGAGATAAAGTAGAGAAAATTCGATCTGACCTGCATCAGATTTTAAATGGTCTGGGGTTTTCATTACCTGTGGGGAAACACTGGAGAGTTTTGCCCTCGTTGATGCTGCAATGCTTAGGGATGTTGTTTCACAGTTAAGATCTGCAACTTGTATTTTAGATCCCATCCCTACTGCCTTTTTTCAAAACTGTCTGTGGCTCTTTTGAGGAGGATTTACTGAGCATTGTGAATTGCTCTCTCCAGACGGGTGTCTTCCCTTCCTCCCTAAAGACAGCCATGGTGACCCCTGTTCTGAAGAAGAGCAATTTAAATGCTGCAGTTCTTAACAACTACAGACCAGTCTCCAACCGTTTTTAAGCAAAATTTTAGAGAAATCTGTTTAAAAAAATATTTTTTTACCTCACACAATAAATTTGACAAGTTTCAGTCAGGTATTAGGACCAATCACAGCACTGAGACGGCACTGGCCAAGGTTGTGAGTGACCTTAGGCTCAATACTGACATGAAAAAACTCTCTGTCTTAGTGGTGTTTGACCTCAGCGCAGCCTTTGACACGGTTGACCACATTATTCTTTTAAACAGACTCCACGACATGGTTGGTCTCACTGGTACTGTTTTTAACTGGTTTAAATCCTATCTAACAGATAGAGAGTTCTCTGTTAGCATGAAGGAATCCTCGTCCAAGAGATATAGACTGACCTGTGGTGTACCCCAAGGCTCAGTTTTAGGCCCCACCCTTTTTAATCTTTACATGCTTCCTCTTGGTGATGTCATCAGGAGACACGGCATAAATTTCCACAGCTATGCTGATGACACACAGTTATATGTTGCCATGACTCCTGATGAGCACAGGCCCATTGATGCCCTGTTAGATTGTATTTTAGATATCAGAGGGTGGATGGCAGAAAACTTCCTGCAGCTCAACCAGGATAAAACAGAAGTTTTAATGATTGGACCTGAAGTTGAGAGAGTGAAACTGGAGGCCAATCTGAAAACAGTAGCACTCAACCATTTAAATCAAGTAAAAAACCTGGGAGTGATTTTAGACCCAGATCTCAGTTTTGAGCCCCATATTAAAAACATAACAAAGACTGCTTTTTATCATCTGAAGAACATCTCCCGCGTCTGGCTGTTTCTCTCTCGAGCCAGTGCAGAGACACTGATTCATGCTTTTATCATATCAAGATTACATTACTGCAATGCTCTTCTTTCTGGTCTTCCAAAGAAGTACCTGAACCAGCTGCAGCTTGTACAGAACGCAGCTGCACGTCTGTTGACAAAGACCAGAAAAAGGGCCCATATTACACCAATTCTAAAGTCTCTGCACTGGCTCCCTGTCAGCTTCAGAATTGATTTTAAGATTCTTTTATTGGTTTTTAAGTCTCTTAAAGGTCTTAGCCCACCTTATTTATCTGATTTGCTTCTATCTTAGGAGCCCACTAGACCCCTCTGGTCCTCTGGTACTGGCCTTTGAACTGTTCCCAGAGTAAAAACAAAAACCCACGGCCAGTCCTTCTTTTATTTCCACGGCCCTCGTATGTGGAACAGCCTGCCTGAGGACGTGAGGGGAGCACATAGTGTGGATATTTTTAAAAACAGACTCAAGACCCAAATTTCTTTTTCTACTACTATTGTATTTATTCATTTATTTATTCTTAACACAAAGGCTGTATTTTGCTTCTATTCCTCTATCATTTATGTATTTGTTTCATCATTTTGTATTCTCTTATTTCGTGGGTTTTCTTATTTTATATGACTGAGAAATATTATTTTTATTCTCAGGGTTGGTTTTTTAGATTGTTTAGATTTTGTTTTATAGTGTTTTATCTCAGTGTTTCCCCACACTACAAGACTCCAGAATTTAAGACAGCGTTTCCTCTTAACTTGCTTTTACCCTCTGTGTTGTGTGTGTGCTGAATGGAAGGGGTGGGGGGTGGCCTTGTTGTTATTGGGTTGGGGTTCTGGGGGATTTTATTTTATTCTCTGTAAAGCACCTTGAGTTGCTATTTTTATGTATGAAAGGTGCTATATAAATAAAGTTTGATTTGATTTGATTTGCTCGTTTCATGTATTCTGGTGATTTCGCAGTGACAGCAAATGGGAGCAAACGATCAGTAGAACCCATCTCTTGGTGTCTTCCTCGTTTTCTTGGGTCTAGCTCAACTTCAGTACCACCTTAGTTGAAACACCATCACAACTTTTGCGACACTGGCTTTTCTGATAAACTGGATCTTTCAAACTTTATGTGTCACTTTATAAAAGAAGATAAAGGACCCCTGTTCTCCAGCTCCTTGACCACAAAGACAAACACAAAGGTACAAAAAGTAAAGGAAACTACCTTATAAGGGCCTGGGTAGCTCAGATGGCAGAGCATCAGCCTTTTAATCTGAGGGTCCAGGGTTCAAGTCCCTGTTCAGGCGTATAGAAATGATCTTTCTCACTTCATTGCTCAGCCCCACCATTCCCTCTTTCCTTGGCCCTTAAAGGCTGAATAGTTGTGGTTTTTTCCTTAAAAATAATTTAAAATCTTCTCATTTGCTGTGAGGGATAAAAGGAAGCTTCCCTATAAACAATCTGTCTCCTATATCAACACTGTTTTTGTCAAGCTTTTGTCCTTCAAAATAAGAGTTCCATGCAGGAATAACTTGGGTGCACCGTGTTGCTCTTTCTAACTTCCTGGTTCCTTAACCAATCATATACGACTCCCCACGGTTACCTAACAACAACAACTGGTATTCATTCTAAACTACTAGTAAAAGAACCGGACCAGAAATAGTTTCAGAAAAACCTAAAAAGCCTCGGCATCCTGCTAAATAAGCAAACGGCCAAACATAGAATAAAACGAGGATCAATTTTGGAGGATCTTTTGAAAGGTGGAGAAGTCTGAGCTGGCAAAGTTTCTTATGTATTAGTGGAGTAAATTGGTGGGCTATTAGTTTACAACAACTGTAATGATGTTTGGGTCAAGTGAATACTGTGTTTGTCCTTATAAACTTATGAAATTACTATCAAATTAATTCATTAAGTGAGACTAAGGGAAAACTGCCGCTGTGTGGCATTTGTTGATTAATGTGGGCTTTGTTTACACTATTTCATGCAAACGTAAATTAGCGCTTGAAATTAGTGCTAGCATTGCAAAGCATAGCAACTTAATGTGTGTGTGTGAATCATCTTCACTCCGCATCATGGTGTTTGCTGGCGCTATGTTCTCCCTCCTTCATAGACTGTATATAAAAGAACCATCCACGCACAAACCTACGTGCAACTCTCCGAGGGGGAGGAGGGGAAGAACGCTCTCCGTGTTTTTCTGTTTTTCTGTGTTTGAAACGCTCTGTTCGACCTTTACATAAGTACACTCTCTGGCCAATTACAATTTTTAGGCAATGTTGGATAAGACGCCATGACATCATTATTCAATATAAATCCCTCAATTTTCATCCAATCACCATCACACTTACAGTTTTTTTTTTTTTTTTTTTTTAACCCTGTCCTGTCCAGCATCCTAACATACAGAACGGTGGTCTGTGTGTCATATTTTGCTTGACAGATTTGCTCTACCAAGGGAGATATGTTATATACATTGCTGCCCTTGATATTTTTATTATTTTTATTCTTATCTTATTTTCTTTAGTCTTATATGTCAGTGCCGAACCTGACAGGGAGATAGAGGAAGAGAGAGAAAAAAAAGGGGAGAAAAGGACAGGATTAAAATCGGGAAATAACTGTTGTCTATGCTGCCTAGAACATATCACAAAAAAACAACAACATAAACTACCACAGTACTACATGATACCGAAAGACAGATAGAATGATGATAATATAAAAAATTACAATAGTCATCAAACGTACCTGCAGATGAACGTACCAACACACAAACATCAACTACATCTAGTGAGAAGCGGATGGAGAGACGAGCACGTTTGTGAGCATGCACGTGTTAATATGCATGTGTGGCCATGCAACAAGGAGGAAATGTGTACCCGCAAGGGGGCCGCGATCACGCTGCACCCCGAAGCATCAGCGGGGGACGGGGGGAGCCCGAGGCCCCAAAGGCCAAGCAGATCCACAGAGTACGAAGCCCGGGACAGCCAAAGCAGACAGAGCAGCGGCCCACCCGGTCCAGAGCAGACGGGCCCCCAGACCGGAACCCCCGGCGCGACGGGGCAGGGGCACCGGGCAGCCCAGGGCGATGGCGAGCAGGCCCAGCGGACGCCGGGCGCTGCAGTGCGGGCCGCACGGAGGGCAGGCGCCCCACAGGCCCAAGGGCCACCCTTTGCCCCCAGCAAAGCCCCACCCAGGAACCCGACGGGGCCCGACCGCCCCAGGCAAAACCACACTTACAGTTTTTAATCAGGGTCTGGTCCTGAACAGATACATATAACTAATTCTGGTCTCGGCCTAAGTCCCGCCCACTTAAAACAGGAAGTGCCTTTTTCAGACACCGGGGTCCCTCTCCTCAGGAATGAACCTCACACACTCAAAAGTGCTTCAGATCAGATCAAACCCTTTCATGACACTACAGGAAAAAAACCTCAATTTCCTTCATCAAGCAGAACCATGGCGAATGGTGTCCACCATTCTTCCATTAAATTCCATTCTTCCATTCCATTAAATTCCATATTTAATTTATTCTCTCCAACCACTGCAATGACTGACATTGATGAAATTCAGCATATTAATACAACATCCCAGGACAAAAAAATGGCCTCTTCTTGTCCAGATGTTGTCAACACCATAGCCCCAGCCCCTGGAAACAGGAAGTCCCATCATTTTAACCCTTTAATACCTGTAAAACTAATTCAAACTCATTAATATCATCCTTCATGAACTCATGGTTGAAAATATGACTAACTTCTTGCAGTATCATCATCAAAATGGCTTCCTGTCATGGTTATATCATTTGCCATGAAGCAGGAAGTGGCTCTAACCCTGCCGTTGGTTGACCAATGGAGGTGATATTTTCCTGTTCTTGTTAGAGTTCCAACCTGAACATGGTTCTACGTGAAAAACGACTATAGCGCCACCCAGTGGCCATGTGGAATTTAATCATGCTCTGGTTTGTGAGAATTCAACACAATTTGTAAGAAACATCATGAACGCTTCAGATGTCATCACTGGTCAGACTGAGGTGCAAGTTGATCCTCTCATGAGGAAAATCCCCACTTAATGAAGATAACCTCTGGAAGAATGGGCATACGGCGAGAGCGGCTGTGCAGAGGTTGCCGGCTGATGGGTCGGTGCAATAGGCCGGAATGGCACCGTAGGTGCGAGGGTCTTCATCGCTGCTTGCAGCTTTAATTAATAATACTCCTGGATCAATGACCCCGTTTTCAGCACATTTTCAGATGAACACAAAAGTTTCAGTAGCTGTAATGTGTGATTTTAGAGGTTCGTGGTGGTCGGCAGATGAAACACACAAAGTCAGAGTGCTAGAATAAGTGTGTCAGGTTTATTCCCCGCAGCTCATGACACTCATCATTACATCTCAATGGGTTCAGCCTTATAAGCATAGCATAGCTTGCCCTACCTTTGACACGGACTGGAGAGCCAACAATCCCGGTAGAGTGGCTTAGAAAACCCCGGCTGGGCGTTCGTATACGTAACCCGCAGCAGACTCTACCGAGATGTGGGATTTCCCCGTCTTTATACTTATTTAGAAAAAACACAACATCGCATGAGAGAGAGGATGGCCGGTCCTTTCCCACAGGCGAGGATGAGTCCTGAGATCCTGTCTTGTAAACATATTTACAAGACACCCTTTTCTCACCCTTCCAAAGATAGGCAGTTACACAGTTCCCAAAACAAGCAGAATAATATAACAAAAACAGTATACAGGTGGTCACTTGGGACAAAACAAGCAGTTATATAACACCAATAGTATACAGATGGTCATTTTAGGACACAAATTAGATATTCCCATATCATTCCACCTCTGGCCTAAAATGGCCTTAATTCATAAAACCTTCACCTTCCCAGATAACATCATCATCTTCAGTATGGCCAGGAGCATGTTGATACTCCTGGCAGATAGTATTGACCCAATGACACACGAAATCTAACAACTCCATTCGCGTGGCATATACATCATTGTGCACCCATCGATCTTGATTACTCCAGTGCATATAAGTGAACTGATCTACATCAGTATCTGTATCCACAGTTACATGATAACACATCGTTCCATAAGGTCCATCTTCTGCTAACATATGTATGTGCATCATCTTAAGGCAGTGTGATATATGGTCCTAGACAATCGTTGTTTAATCCGGCGTATATAAAGACATGTTAATACATTGCATAGCGTCAACACACATAAAATAGCCACAAGAATCAATAATGGTGGAGCTACATATGTTCTAGCGGTGACAGACATTCCTGAAAAAATGTCCCACCAGTGATGAGCACTGTCCATCTCCACCATCTTTGCTGCATGCAAAACCTGTTCCCGGTTAACTAGAGTTGTTACTAAGGCACGGGTAACATTCTGAGAATGGCTAGACATAATATCTTTAAGATCACGGGAGCGAGACAGTGCACTTTGGAAACGCTCCAGAGAAATTCGCCATGGTAGGTGTAACACTTTCCACTGGACAGCCGTCAGATGAGATTCTGTGGTAAAGTTAGTCAACCTGTAAGTTACATTGTGCCAATGCCATAGGTGTAAACCTTTTAAACAACCTGAGAACGGTACAGTAGGCAACTGAGTATGGTTGTGAGTAGTAGCTATGCAAAGGGTGTTGGGGCCCACTTGCCATAGCATGTCGCTAGCTGGTTCTATAAACCATTCACACAGTGCCGTGTCTCCTGTAAAGCATGGATTTCTATACCCTTTAGATAAGAGGCAGGCTTGGCCTCGATCAGTAGTTTCACAGTCCGTCAGGTCATACGTGTGATTGGTTTGGGGACTAAACCATTCACCGTGAGTTCTCAAAAACATATACTTATTATGTACGATCAATGGTAATACCTGAAACTTACAGATGGTGATTACTTGAGTAACATTCCACTGTATCCAACTTACTGTACACATGGTCATATTACATCGAGTCTGTTCAGGTTTTATTTGTAACCATAAAGCATCAGATATATCAAACAATCGTCTCCATTCATTTGGGTTAGGTGTAGTTATTACCCGTACAAACCTCTCCTCCTGTAGTCGGGAATATATCACCTGTAAACCACACACAGTTGCATCAATAGCTTTGGTTACATTTATTAAAACATCGGCAGTGTCATTAAACAATCTAGTTTGCCATTTCAACTGTTGTTGTAAAATGATTGCAGTCTCTTTTTGTGGTCCTATAGGGACCGGCATCCAGTTCCCCAGGCGATGAACGGCCTGGCTAGCTTTATTTCCAGTGTTGGACAACATTGTCCAAGTGGTTTCTCCTGTTCGAACCACAGCGTGTGCTTTTTCTTGACAGGTTGTCACCAATGGGGCTGTATGATTTTTAACTACTAGTTCCTTTGGCAATGCGTCCACTGGGTAAATAAAAGGGTTAGTCCGATTATCTATGGTTGTAGCATTTCTTAACTGATAAATTGGCAATGTAACAGGCCTCATTGTTGTTGCGTTCCTCCAGCCCATTCGAAACTGAACCACTTCCTCCATCGACTGGTGGGGGGTCATCACAGTGACAGTGAGGGCAGCTAGCAGCATGCCCCAGCAGGTAGCACCACCAGGTCTCAGGCGGGCCCTAGCGAGGATCCTTCTGCGTCCCCTCCTTATTGGATCTTCCGATCAACCTCCTCCACTCCCACTCAGACATCCACCAGGCACACCAGGCTGAAAGAGACACATGACTTCAGAAGAATATAGCACACAGCATTAGTCTTTTAAATCCAAATCCCCCTTGACCTCTAGTAGTAAACACCTGTGGTGTTGTTATTTCTTGCACCATTGTCATTTTACATGGTTTTATTACCAGCTGAGCTATTTTGTCACCTTTAGTGACCACAAACGGTTCAGCAGCTATATTTACTTGTCAGGTCCAAAACCTGCTGAGCCGTGGCTCGCAGTGGAATTTAGCATCATTTTGTTTTTTCCACATTTTAACACTTTCGCACCATGACCATTTGAGTGAGTGGTGTCACTCCTTCTGCAAGGGGTCTGTTATTAATTTGTTTAACCACCTCTGGTAAATTGCGCTTCCAATTATCTAAACTATTATCACCTGAGGCTTTCCTCAGTGAGGATTTTAATAATCCATTTAGTCTTTCAATTAACTCATAACTCATCTACCTCTGCCAGAGCCACGATCACACAACTGGACTAAGTCAACCACTTACTGCAACCTATAACTGTCGCTCTGATACTATATATCATATAATTATACAATATTTGTATCCTTTGCACATCATCCAACATTCTGTATCATCTTTGCACATCCTTTATTTACATAGTCATCATCTTGCCACTGCACTTTATCTGCCAATCCACTCTGGATTTCTATCTTTATTTTATTTCTATTTTTATTCCACTTTTACTTCTATTTTTTATTCTGTCTAACCCTGCTGCTTGTGGGTGATATGGAATGTGATAAATCCATTCTACATGGTTTTCCCATAACGTTGCCTTTTGATTACTAAATTTACAGGGGTGAACTATCAATACTCCAGAATAAGTATCTACAGCAGTACATGCATATTTACAGTTCTGTGAGACTGGCAATGGTCCAGTAAAATCCATCTGCCAGATTTTCTAATTCCCTTATCATCCCTTGTACAGCAGAAGCAGGTCTGTCTACAGCATTTAACATTAATGTCAACACCAGGGATCTGTAATGTGGAGGACTGGTTTTTATCAGATGATCCCGTACTGATTTGGGCACATGCATATCAGCCCATGCATCAGCCGTTCCCAGAAACACTCCTTCCCTCATCATTAACTGAGCCACCCGTTGCACAGCATCTCTGATAGTATACCAGGGCCGGGTAATTGGTGCCCAATCACCGGGCATGCGGAACACAGTTCCGGTTGCAAGGGCGTACAAAGAAAACACAGATGCCGTGGCTCCACGCAAATCCATCATTGCATCCCTGTATGCGGCATTAACATCAGGGTTTCTGGATAAACTGACAAATTTATGTGCATCCCCCTGATCCACATCAGTTTGATGGGCCCCTTCATCCAACAATCTTACCAGCCATGAATCCAGGGGCTCCTCCACCCCCTGCCTGAATTTTCTCCCCAGATGTGACACCTCCTCTGCAGTATAATCCTCTGTAATTCTCTGAAACAGTGCTGCAGGGGGTCGTGGTTGCACCATAATGGGCTGCCCATCTTCATCGAACATGAGGTCACCCAGCCCGTCTACAGCCTGAACAGGGGCTGCAGGACCCATATTCTCAGTCTGGCGACGACGGGTCACTGGATTTGCCTGATACCAGTCTAACCCTTCAGCGTCGTCCCAGACATCCTCATCCCATTTCATGGGATCCCAACTAGCATCCTCCCGTACCCGTGCAGCCACGGTACGGACTTTGGCAGGGTCAGTACGGCGGGGCGGTCTCTTCCGCATTTGCCGCCGAGTCTGAGCCAAACCCACCAAAGCTTTGTTCAAACAGTGATTCAGTGCGTCTTTCTCTGCCTGCATTTTCATTACTTCTTGCCTGGCTAAAGACAGCTGTGTTTCCAACTGTTCTTTTTCATCAGTTAACTTTTTACACTTCTCCTGCGATACACGCCATGCTGATGCACAAAACCACGCACGCCTCTGAACCCCCCCCAACGGGGATTTCAGAGGAACAACAATTTCTTTTAGCGCAGGCAATGCAGCCGCTAGAGAGCCGTCCTTTACAGCATCTCCCCACGGCTCGGGACGACCACCGCCGTCCCGCAGACAGAGCGCAACTTCGCTCCATTCGCCAGTCCAACCTGGCACATCAGATTGCTCCACGGTGGGAGACTTCTTATTCTGTTTCATAAACATTTCCGCAGCCACCAAATAATATCAATTACAATTTATTAAAAGTTCGTGACGCCAATAATGTAATGTGTGATTTTAGAGGTTCGTGGTGGTCGGCAGATGAAACACACAAAGTCAGAGTGCTAGAATAAGTGTGTCAGGTTTATTCCCCGCAGCTCATGACACTCATCATTACATCTCAATGGGTTCAGCCTTATAAGCATAGCATAGCTTGCCCTACCTTTGACACGGACTGGAGAGCCAACAATCCCGGTAGAGTGGCTTAGAAAACCCCGGCTGGGCGTTCGTACGTAACCCGCAGCAGACTCTACCGAGATGTGGGATTTCCCCGTCTTTATACTTATTTAGAAAAAACACAACATCGCATGAGAGAGAGGATGGCCGGTCCTTTCCCACAGGCGAGGATGAGTCCTGAGATCCTGTCTTGTAAACATATTTACAAGACACCCTTTTCTCACCCTTCCAAAGATAGGCAGTTACACAGTTCCCAAAACAAGCAGAATAATATAACAAAAACAGTATACAGGTGGTCACTTGGGACAAAACAAGCAGTTATATAACACCAATAGTATACAGATGGTCATTTTAGGACACAAATTAGATATTCCCATATCAGTAGCCTAAAGTTAATGTTATTTGGCTCATGAGTTTGCATCTTTATTTTATAATTATTACTAAGATTATAGTTAATGATGTCATCAGTCGTATTTTACATCATTCTTAAATTTGAACTCTGTAAAGCACTTGGTGTTACATTTAATTCTGTGTTAATTTAAATAGCATTTTTTTAAATATCAAAGGAATGATCTAATTTACATGTTTAAATGACATCATAATTCTCTATGGCAACCAGTGGTGTAGTCCAGGGTATACGGCGGTATACGGCGTAGACCCACTTATTTTTCAGTCAGCATTGCGTATACCCACTTCTAAATCCCCCTGATGTGCACCATTCAGTAATATCTGTGAGCCAGGTCGCCCATTTTTTCCTTAAGGATCATGAAGCCACGACCCACCCTCTTCTGCCTCTAATTGGCTGGTACTCGCAGCCTTCACTGATTAGATTGGTTAACTTTAGACATGAGTACAGATGAGCCAATCAGAGGCAGAGGAGGGCGGGTCATGCCGAGAAAAATATTGCTAACACCTCAGGTGACAGTGGAAAAAGAAAACTCGCTAACGGCAGACAGCAGGCGGCGGTATGCCAACCCAGTTGATGAAGGACATCATCCTGCAGTGAGTTTTAAGGTGGTTTCCAAATATTAACATCAATGGCCCACCAACTTATAGGTTTGATCCTAGAAAATATACAAGGACCTGGTTGAAAAGCCATCGTAATGCCTCTTCTTTGCGTTCCAGACAGTGCAGGGTGAAAACCCCTGAAAGCAAATCTGTCTGGAATGTACTTTAGTATGTATCCCCTTTAATGAACATGAAATGAATGAACATGCCCACTGAAGAAAGTACAAGCTGAGTGAAAGCTGATCCTCTTTTCCCTTTGTATAAAGTCTTTAGTCTGATATTCAAAAAATGAAATTCAATATTTGTAGCAATATTTATGTACATGCAGTTATTGAAAACAAAATTATTCATTTACATTTGCTGACAGTGCACTTTTAAGTTTATCAGATTTTTTTTTATGTTTGGAAGAGAATGATTTGTGTGTTTTATTTATGATGAAAAATGAACAAGGATGCATTGTCAACCTCAGATTTGAAGTATTTTCTTTAAATAAATGTTAAAAAAAATTACTGAAACACCATGTGTGCCTCATTGTAAATACATTTTACATTCATCCATGCTGCTTGTGTGACCAGTAGTAGTAACTAAAAACTGCTCCTAATCAAGTCTTAAATCATTTTATAACAGTGAGCAAGTAGAAACGATGGATTTTTGGGTAAACAACTATAGTAGTCTAAACATGTCACTGTTTCTAAAACAGCTTTTTTTGGACTACTTGGAAAAAAGGAAAAAAACGTGGTGAAAATTGAGTATACCCACTTCTCCAAGGACCACTACACCACTGATGGCAACGGAACATTCTAAGAGCATGTGACCGTGTGTTCTATAGTACAGAGTTCCATTTCAGTCACACACCAGACCAAGAGAAAGCACTTGCTTTGTTTCAGAGCTTTTTCACCAACGATTTTGGAAAACAGCGACACTCATGGATTTTCTAGGAAGGAAAAACATTTTCCTGCATCAGCAGAAAGTTGAGAATCAGCCTGTTTTTAACTACAATGTAAGTAACCAACTTCATCATCCTCCCTACTGTAGAGAAAAATCATCTTTTTTTAGGTATAACTATAATCCAACTTCCATAAGGGTTGGTTTACTTTCAGGTAGTTCATTTATTTCCTTTGAAACATAAAATTAAAAAACACACAAAATAAAACGCTTGTTTTCCTCCTTCTCCTAAACCTAACCAAAAGACGGTTATCTGTTTTCCAATGTCCTCAGAACGAAAATCGAAAAGAAAGGATCACAAGTTGTTCGACTTGATTTAGTTTTAAATATGAGACAAGTTTAAACATTGAAGTTTTAAAATATTCTTTGTTGGCTTTAAAAGATTTGTTCACCACCTGTAAATCAATGATCAGAAGGAAGAGTGTTCAAAAATCCACATTTTTAAAAGAAGGCAAAAACACCAGAGTTTGAGTAGAATTGACAATTCTTTGTTAAGCCAGTAATAAGAAAACAATACATATCTTCTCGAGAAGGAGGCCTGTTAGCTTAGCTTCTGGTCCACTAATACACAGAAGTGTCGGGACCCTTCGGTTCAGCCAAAAGACCCGCCTACCTAAATTATCCTCCTCATTTATAGTGATACAAAGCATTGTGTCTATGTGCGTGCATGTGGTGCACATTTATGTGAATGTGTATTTTGCAAGGTGGTCCTCCCTTCTTCCGGGAATTTGATTCCTCCAGGTCCTTCGTCTGAGGTGCGTCAGAGCTGAAAGGAAAAAGATACTATGCTCTGCTTCACTATCTTTTTCTGCCTTTCTACTGACTCCCTTGTACTTTTTCTCACAATATTCACACAAAGGCTATTCTTTTAATGATTTCTGAGTTACTGGGAAATTCCGTTCTGCTAGGAGTGAATAGATAAGCAAAGAGATGTACCAATATTTAGATTACTCCCTAGTGGCCATCCAGAACATTGTCAAGGCCGCTAATTGTCAGCTGTTTTCTCAGTATTGAACTCTTAACCTTATATGAGTTTATGTGAATGCACTATCTGTAACCTGCAAAGCAATGATAACAATTAAGCTGTAGTTCTATTAATTAAAAGCAAAGCCTAATGCATGTTACTAAAATCTAAGGATAAAATGTAAATGAATAAATGAATAAGAATGCTTAAATGAGTAAATGAATCAAAATGAGTAAATGAATCAAAATGCTTATAAAATATTTGCAACAACTCCCCCTGTTGGACTGAAGGTAACCTTCAGTCCACTAAACCATCCTCCTGTGTGGTTAACCCTTAAATAGCAACTGTATGAGAGATCCGTTGTCTCCCGGAGCTTCAAACCCTCATCAACCAACACAGTACTGTTTGTACCTTTAAGCAGGAAGTCAGCTGCAGAAAACATGGTTAAGGGGTCTCAAACCTCTGTGTCCTCCCCTGACAGTTCTCCATCCAGGGGGTCATCAGAGTCCAGCAGGGACTGGACCTCCAGAAGGGGAAACTGAGCTGAATAAGGCGGTGGAGGAGAATACTTTTTGTCAACCGCAGCCTGAATAGAACGCTCACAGAGAGAACAGATTAGTGTAATATAACAGCAGCCACAGATCAATTTCATCTTAAAAATCGGCTATGAAGAATGAAAAAAGAAAAACAAACACAAACATGGTTCAGTTCCAAATTTTGTCTTAAAATAAAACTTATGTCTGATATGATTTTACCATCTGCTTAATTGTTTTCAGTGAGAATATGACTTCTCATCTGTTCAGAGTTTTAAATTAATGCCTTTGCTGTAAATACAACAGTGTCCAGGTTCATTATCTGTCTTTTAAGGAATGTATGGAAATAAGACCTGTCCTCTTAGCTAATAAGACCTGTCATTTATAGCTTTGTGTGGTTCAGCACACCATCTCGGAAAGGGGGGTACTTTATAATTATTTATTTATTTATTTTTCTAAAGACAACTAAAATGAATAAAATAAAGAAACTTGCCCTATTATCTTAAACAGTACTGTACTACAATACAATTTTAGAATATAAAAATATTAAATTTCATTAGCTCCCAAAAAGGTCTAAGAAAGGAAGAAATTTAAATATCAAATGAATAGTAAACAGTAGTTTTTATAATCTCTGATGATGCTCTCAATTCCTGTTTTTCTATTTCCTTCAGTCCCTCCTGTTCTGAGAGTAGCATCTGAAATAGCTGTGGTCGACAGCCAGTGACGTTTTTTGCTGCTTTATCTGCCGCTGCGTTTCCTCTGGCTCGCCTGTCCTGGCTTTTCGTGTGTGCTCTGACTTTAACAACTGCCACTTCTGTGGGTTCTAAGAGAGCCTGTGCCAAGTCCTTCATGAGTTTGGCATGTTTAATAGGTTTGTGAGTGGATGTCAGATATCCACCTTTTTTCCCACTGTGGAAGTTCCATATGTACAGCATTTACAATGTAAGCAGAATCTGAAAAAATATTCACTCTTCTATGTTTTGCATATTTTAAGGCTGCAATGATAGCTTTTAGTTCAGCTTTTTGTGCTGACTTGTGTTCATCTGTAATGATTTCAGCTAGGACGGTTTCAAACTGTCCTTCTTTTCCCTGTGTATTTACATCTTGGACCACTGCCAATCCGGCCCTTAACTCCCCCTGTACGCCCCTGAAACAACAACCATCTGTGAAGAGTGAGAGATCAGGATCAGAAAGAGGTGTGGCATACAGGCCAGGGCGAAAAGATGAAAGGGAGATAACTCTGGGCACACAGTCATGTGATTCTCCATCAGGGAAGGCCTCAGCAGCATTAGAACGGGTGGACTCAAAGGTGATATGGGGCTGACACACAATGCGGGAAATTTTTGTGCGTCTAAGAGGAGAAAGAGTGAAAGCTGAAGAGTCCAACAAAGCTCTAACTCCATGAGGAGTGTGTACAGTGAGAGGATGACACTGAACTACAGGAGCAGACTTCACCAGTAGAGTACCTTCTCCTAAAACTAACCAAAAGACGGTTATCTGTTTTCCAATGTCCTCAGAACGAAAATCTAAAAGAAAGGATCACAAGTTGCTCGACTTGATTTAGTTTTAAAAATATGAGACAAGTTTAAACATGTTATATGCATGTATGACAAATGAGGTCAACACAGGTTTGGACGAGTGGTGAAGAACGCATTTACAGACCAGAAATCATTTCTGGGTCACGTAACTTGTCTCAGATGGAGAAACATATAAAATTGTGATGCTTGTCAGTTTTTTCTATTATCGTTCTAAGCACAATACAGACATTAGAACTGTTATCTTATTTCTTGTTTTTGTTTAGGAAAGGAAACATAGGAAAAACAAGCAGTGTTTCTGTTCTTTTATTTTTACTTGGAAGGAAAGCATGAACTGCCTGGAAGTACACCGATCAGATCGTAAGATCACAAATTACAAGCACAAACAATTCACTCTAGAAATTAGAGTTAACAATAATTAAAAACTGTACAAATTCTTACTGATTCTACAGCCCTTCACATTCCCTTCTCTGATCATAAATTAATCTCCTTCAAAATAAGTGTGTCTCTGTACAAAACCCACCCTCCCCGTTTCATTTCCTTCAGGAAAATCAAGGATATCAATCACAACACACTGTCTTCTGCCATAAATAACCTCTCCACTTCTTGTGATTTTTCCACTCCTGATAATTTAGTTTCTCACTACAATGAAAACCTCAACAACCTTCTTAACATCTTCGCTCCACCGAAACACAGATGTGTTTCCTTCTCCCACTCTGCTCCATGGTTCACTCCCGCCTTGCGCTAGCTTAAAGCCAAAGAACGCCGGCTTGAACGCCTTGCCAAGAAAACTGGACTCACCATTCATAAGGACATGTACAATAGCCACATTCATCTATATGAGGACTGTATTGCTTCAGCAAAATCCACATACTATTCAGGTTTAATCTGTTCTAATGAAGGAAATTCTAAATCTCTCTTTTCACTATTCAATAATATCACAAAACCTCCGGACACCTTCCCTCCTCATCTTTACTCAGTTGACTTCTGTAATTCTTTTTTGTCCTTCTTTACCTCAAAAATCTGAAATATCCATCAGCAGCTCACCACTGGAGGAGCTCAGGAAATCCAAACCTTCCACCTGCCTGCTCGACCCTCTCCCTACAGTCCTAGTTAAAGCGTGTCTCCCTTCACTGGTTCCTCTCATCACTGCCATCATTCATTCCTCCCTCAACACCGGATATGTTCCACTAACCTTCAAGACTGCTGCTGTCACTCCGATCATCAAAAAACCTGGTGCTGATCCGTCTGACTTCAATAACCTTCGTCCCATCTCTAATCTTCCCTTCCTCTCCAAAATTCTCGAAACTCCACAAACACCTCACTAATAATAACCTTTACGAACAATTCCAGTCTGGCTTCTGTCCTTATCACAGCACAGAATCTGCTCTGTTAAAAATCACCAATGACCTGCTGATGGCAGCTGACTCCGGTCTTCTCACAATCCTCATCCTCTTAGATCTCAGTGCAGCATTCAACACCATCTCACACAGCATCCTCCTAAATAGACTGGCAACCCTTGGTGTTTCTCATACTCCTCTCACTTGGTTCTCCTCGTATCTCTCCAACCGCAGACAGTTTATTCAACTCAAGGCCCACACTTCAGAGTCACTCCCTGTCTCGGCCGGTGTACCCCAGGGATCAGTCCTGGGCCCCCTTCTCTTCATCACTTATCTTCTCCCCCTTGGGAGCAGACGACACCCAGCTCTACATCTCCTCCAAACCATACTCCTCTCGTCCACCTTCCTCTCTCTCTGACTGTCTCCGTGAAATCAAAGCATGGTTCTCCTTCAGTTTTCTCAAACTCAACAGCAGTAAAACTGAGATTCTACTTGTCGTCACGCCCTCCACTCCAACCAAGTCTCACAGTTTCTCCATCAACATTGACAGTTCTGCCATTTCCCCCTCCCCTCAGGTCAAGAGTCTCGGCGTCATTCTCGACAGCACCCTATCTTTTCAAGGCCACATCAGTAGCATTACTCGGTCTGCTTACTTCTACCTTTGTAATATAAACCGTCTGCACTCATCATTCACTCCACATGCTGCTGCAATCCTTATCCATAGTCTTGTCACATCCCGCATTGACTACTGTAACTCACTCCTCTTCGTTCATCCCAATAAATCACTTCAGAAACTGCAGCTTCTCTAGAACTCTGCTGCTCCTATCCTGACTCACACCCCTTCCTTTAAACATATCTCCCCTGTACTTCAACAACTCCACTGGCTCCCAATAAAATACAGAATTAACTATAAGTTACTGGTCCTCACTTTCAAAGGTATTCACAATCTGGCCCCTCCTTATCTGTCTGATCTCCTCCATATTACCACTCCCTCCCTCCTGTGCTCTTAGGTCATCCTCCTCCGTTCACCTTACTGTTCCCCCGGTCTGTCTCTCTAAAATCCCACCCGAGATTTGGATTTGGAACATCAACTCTCTGCTATCATTCACATCTGTACTCAAAACCCACCTGTTTAAACTGGCCTACTCCCTGTAAATCATGTAAACTGACTGTTTTTTTGTCATTTTTATATCAATGTCCTTTATCTGTCTTTAACTCTTATATAATTTATTTTTATCTTCTTTTTATTTATTTTTCCTTTTGTGTATGGTGACCTGTGTATGGTTATCAACATCGCGATGGGGAGAGACAGTGGTTCAGCACTCAGAGAGTATCTGGTGTCAACTCTGAAGTCTCAACCCCAGCACAGCCTTTTTATTCAGCAGATTATGCAAATCACATGAATCAGTAGCGCAAGCAAGTCAGAATGGAAAAACACAGCATTCATCATTTCATTATCATGAAGAGCAGTTGTAACCACACCCTGTTATCTACAGAGCAGGCAAGACTGCAAGTCATTACAAGTTTAAAAGAAGAACTTTAAGATGTCAACACCTCTGCTTGCTTTAACAGTAACTCTTCTTTTTCATCTGACTGTAACTTTTCTTTTTCATCTGATTGGAACTTCTGTTTCTTCTGGTCCAAGAGGAAATGCAAGAACTTGGATTATTTTGTTTTTCATCACATCGATTGCAGAGTTGGACTGCTTTAGTTCTTGCAGATCCTCTTGGGAGTTTCTGAGTTCATCATCAATTGAGTTTATTATCAATGTCCTCATTTTTTATCTGCACTGGATTGAATTTGTTTTTCATCACATCACATGTGGATTCGAAGTGCTTCGGGTTTTGCAAATCCTGTTGGAGTTTTTGATTTTCTTATTGAGGTCCTCATTTTGTAGCTGCCCCTGATTTATTTTGTTTTGATTAAATCACATGCGGATTTGGAGTGCTTTCATCTTTACAAATCCTCTTTGAGTTCTTGATTTTCTTATTGAGGTCCTCATTTTGTAGCTGCCCCTGATTGAATTTGTTTTTCATCACATCACATGCGGATTCAAAGTGCTTTTGTTTTCACAAATCCTGTTGGAGTTTTTGATTTTGTTCATTGAGGTGCTCATTTTGTTTCTGCAGTGATTTGATGTGCTTTTTCATCACATATTTTGTGGATTCAGAGTGCTTTAGTTCCTCCCCATCGGCATCTCAATTCTATTTCATGTCTTTACCTTAATTTTCTTCTTAATTCTTCCTCATGTCTTCACGTCTTCCTCTTCATCTCCTTGACTATCTGGTCCTCTGTTTGCTCCATTGTCGTCACCTACATCTGCTTCTTGATTCGTCTTCATGACTTTTGTTAAAGCCAGCAGAAGTGTTGACATCTTAAAGTTCATCTTTTAAACTTGTGTAATGACTCGCAGTCTTGCCTGTTCTGCAGGAAACAGGATGTGGCTACAACTGCTCTTCATGATGAAGGCTATGAAATGATGAATGCTGTGTTTTATGAAGGTAAAAATGTGCCAAAATGAACAAACTTGTAGGTTTGATGTGAAAACTTGTAGAATAAAATGTGAGAAGTTGTGCATCAAAAATCTGAACTTGTATGTCAAAATTTTCTGCTGTAAAGAAAACTCACACACATGTGAACTGAATTTGAAGTTACAGAGAAAAAATAGTCCATCTGACAAATTATCTTCCATAGTTTACTTGTAATTAATTTTTTTTTTTAAGTATTCATTTTGCTTTACAACTTCAACTTAGCAATTACAACTTCCTGAATCTGCTGCTGCAAGTCACAAATGTGCTCTCGCGAGTCACAGCGTGATAAAACTGTGGCCTGACTTTTGGCTCATTCCTTGCCAGATATTTGTGCCAAAACTAACTTGTGTCTGAAGATGTGAGAGCAGAGGAGGGGGAAGGGTGGGGGGTGTGGGGTTCGGGGCTTAACCAATCAGAGTGAATGGTTGTGAGCCCAACGTGGGTCATCAATAGTTGAGCCAATCAGAGTGAACGGTCGTGAGAACAACGTCTCCAGAGTTTCTCTTGTCGGACCTCTTGGCAGCTATCGCTATGGCGCACCAAGCTGGGGAAGGTTACCTCATTAACCATCGTTTTGACTACCCCACTGTGTGTTTTAGGAGTAAACAAACATATGCTCTAACAACATGTATAAAGAATTACATTAAGATCAAGTGAATACGCTCTTTGGTGTGTATGAAAGGTGACTGCTGGCTAGCTGAACAAATCTGAACAGTTCTAACTTATAAATGACCAAAAACTAGCCCTGCATGGTACCCAAACTGATTTAATAGAACCACGTTGGAAATGGCACTCAGTTCCGTTAAGGGGAGAGGGAGGTTACAACATTTCACATGAACCTTTTAAATTATGTTTACCCGTTCCCAGAGGTGGTGCTACGCGGCTTTTCTATTCTTTATGTCAGTGCGTCTGCTAAAGTTGTCGTGGCAAGTGAGCTTGTTAGATGAACACAAGTAAACATTAATACATCCATAAGTAGATGCTGTGATTACTTTATACTGGTGAAAAAGACCACAACAGGCACTCCAAAACAACAAAAATAATCATATGTAATGATATCTTTTGTGCAAATTCAAGTGTTACAACAATACAATATTTACATGGTAAACTAGTCAAATTATGACTAAACACAAATGGTACAGAATGTAGATTTTATACAGTTTTTTGATGCATTGCACCTGTGAAAAACCACCCTAATAGAAATAAATGTTATAGTACACCTGTAATAGACCCTGTAGCTAGTGTGGTCATTTGTAGACTTCTGAGGCAAATCTATTGAAATAACATTTGGAAAACTTATGATTGATAAGGTTGTGCAGATAGACTTGAGCAGAAAACTGCCAGCCCGACACATTTACCTACAACATTAATGCTGCATTGCTACGTGTTGAGAATGAGTTATTACATTTACTGACATTACAGACCCTTTATAATTTATTTTATGTCTTGTTAGGATCAACAGAATGCAGATATTGAAACTGCTGTGAGAAATCTTCTCAGCTGTATTCGAAGACGTCCAGTGAAACAGTCCACTGTAAATGTGGGAGGGCCGAACAGTTCAACAGGAGCAAGTCGATCCGTGGAAGCTGAGGCTATTACCCCCAGCACCTCTGGTCCCAGCCAGCCTGCTACACAAAACACAGCTCAGCAGGAGATGCAAACGTATGGAAGAGTGACCTGAAAGCCCTATTCCAACATTTTATGGATGAACTGTTTAAGTGAGCAATAGTCATATACATTTCCTGTCAAAGTTTGGATATACACTTGCTCATTAATTGTAATTCGAAAGTGTACCCAAACTTTTGACTGATAGTGTAAACCCCCTCCCCTCTAATTTGCTGTTATATGTACATAAAAAGTCTTTAAAAGAAGGATAAATTTAGAATTTAGACACATTTATTCATCTTTCTTTTGTCCTTATATGTTGTCTTTCTATTTTAAAGTCTTTTCCAGCAATATTTACTGGAAACCGGGCACGTTTTAAAAGAAAGTCACTTACACCACCAAGACCAGCATGTTCATATTTGCTAGAACTCCAGTTCTGCCTTTTACCAGAAAGTTCAACCAGAACTCCAAAAGATGAAGCTGTGCTCTTACAAGCTGGATTAGGAAGGAGAACTGTCACTCTTGTAGATGATGCTGATCATGCAGAGGTGAAGCAGTTTGTATAATACATAATTAATTGTGGGGAAGTAATAAAATACATTCTGTCATTCAGTTTATATTTCTCAGTGTTGTTCAGTGTTATGTTTTTGTAAGGGTCCTCACTTTTTTCTTAACATAATCTTAATAAAATGGAACAGGACAATGTTTTAGATTCAAACCACTTTCCATGAAAACTTTATATTGGTATAATTACATAAGCAGAAAAATGTTATTATAACTTAAAGTCATTCAGTAATGAGCACCAGAAACGTGAACTCACATTTCACTGTCAGTAATGTGTTCATAGAATGTGGTATCATTACACAACTGAAACCAAGCCAGGTGTGTTTATTCTCGGATAACCAAGGTTCTACTTGATGAATACTCGAAAATGTGACATTTGCTGGCTTCTTCAAAAAGCCACTGGTGAGAATATGATGTCTTGTTTTTTGGATAAATAAACTGTCCACCTATGCCAATTTAATATTTACATATTTTTAGACTTTTGGAAGAATACTTGCCTTGACAAATAATAATAATTTAGCATAAATGTTTTCTTTGTAGGTGGGAGGGGCCAAAGGAAGACCACTCCGTTGCCCCAGTCCTCGATGGGCTACAACTCAAAAATACTGAAGTCCTCCTCCAACAATGGAAAGAACACCATATATATTGTCCCCTTACAAGAAAAGACAGACACAGTCCCTTTACCATATAATGCATTTGAAAATATGCCTAAAAATAACTGCATGACCTGTGAAATATCAGTTCCTCTGCAGCTGCTACCTTTTCACATTGAGTCCTGTCAGTGTGATGATGTGAGTGATTCAGTGTTGTGAAGGCTACATTACATGTAATATTTGAGATTCATAAGCTAAACCTGTCCCTTGAATCGAACCTTAAAATGTGTTTAGTTGAATTTTAAATATTGTAATATGGTAGTTATGTTTGTATGGTTTGTATGTTTGTATGATAAATATAATATAAATAACCCCCACTCCCCCTTTGCTTTTTAAGAATTTGGAGCCTGTTGGAGCCAGTTGGCATTTGTATGATAGGCAATCATTAACATAAAAAAATTTAAAGGTTAGCAAATAATGAAGGGATCAGGTAAAAAAAGTTCATTAAGTTTGTCACAGATATGAATAAAATGTGAGTCTCTGTGTGTGGGGACCTACCTACATCAGAATTATTTTGATCTAAAAAGTCTGTCAGTGTGGTTTATAGTGTTAACTTGGGTGTCGCCCTCTCTCCAGGATTCCTGCCCCAAATGTGGAGACAAGTTCTCAACTGAGATAATGACCCTCCATGCAAGTTCTTGTGGGGAAGGCTGGTTTCTGTCTGTAACTCTTTTTTAAATTTTGAGTGTACCCATGTAATCTGGTTTTGATTAAATACAATAAAACAAATTTTTGGTAAACTGCATTAAACAAGTTTCAGTCAGGTTACTATCACAACTTCTTTTTCATGATATTTATTTAACATGTCTCTAATGCATTTTCTTAATCGCCAAAATTACTTAACAATGTTAAATGCTAAATTGTGTGTTTTGCTATTTAGCCTTCCTCTGATGGATCACCAGTTCCATTAGAGCAAAGTTCATCACTGGGGATGATTCCCATGAGCAGCAGTATCGGCCAAAGCAGCGTTGTTAGACCATCGGGGCCATCATTTGGAGTAAATGATGAAATTTTATTTTTAATTCTACTTTTTTCAAACAACATCACAGAAATGTGATTGATGGATTAATTGATTGATTGATTGTCTTTCTATCAGAATGTCTTAATAGAATGTAATTCTGATTTTAACCTTTTTCAGCCTGGAAAAGAGCTGAAGCTCCAGAGAGGCGTCAGTGCTGTACAGGAAGTGTTTACTGGAGCAAAAAGAAGATGAGTTAACTCTGAAAGTCAAACTTGATTTGAGAGAAGATGTTGAGGAACAGGAGGAGAGACTAAACTTTTACAAGGTCCATAAAGTAGACTGGACCAGACCAATCCATTGCAGATTGGAAGGTAACTTCCTCCAAAACCCAATCCACGTTTTCCCTGGATGTCCATTTATTTGCTTCATATTATATTAAATTATTATTATTATATTAGTTATTAAAAAATCTGTTAACTGGAGGTTGTTGTAGTAAGTACAACTTGATCTGCTATCATGCTGGTTTCTGTCTGGTGATGTAGCCTCTGGAGAGGGTGTAAAACACCATTTCTTCAGTCTAGTGATGCACAAGTTGCAAACTGGATTTTCTAAGGATTTTGGTAAGTCTTCTGAATGAAGCTCAGAATTCCCCATTTAAAGATTTTTTTCTTTCTTCGTTTGCTTGTTTCTGTTTTTTTTTTCTCCTTTGAAACCTTGGTTTGGCAAATCCAATGATCCTAACAAGGACTTATCAGAGACAAATTGGGAGGGTGGGGAGTTGTGGGAGTGGGCAGGTTAACACTTCATGTTAATATGACTCAGTCATTCCTTTATTTATGCCTGTTTTTTTGTTTTTGTTTTTTTCTTATAAACGTCTTTAATTTCAGGTGACAAAAAATTTAATAATTTTTCTTTCTTCCGTGTTTAAAAAATATATAAAAATGGTCAAAAGAACTATTTACTGTAATTGTTGTTTTTCTTAAATATGTCACATAGGTCTAGATACATATAACTGAACAAGTATAACAAAAGGCAAAACGCAGATTTACAAATTTTCTATTAACCTGTCTAATTCTGTTGCCTAAGAAATGGATTAATTTCCACTGGTCTGTAGCCCTCATCACTGGGCTGGGCTTTTTTTATCTGTTCATGCAGGAAATAGAACAGGAACTTTATTATTTGAGGGCCAAGCTGACCCTCTCATTCCTTCCACCTCAAAAGTGCTTGTGCAGAGTGACTTGTTCAAGATGGCAGGCAGGATGATAGGTCCCTCTTTTCTCCATGGTGGTCCACCACTAACAGGGATCAGTCCTGAAGTCCTGCATGTGTTGCTAGGGGGCTTCCCTGAGACAGCACCCATCGTGTCGGAAGATGTGGCAGACATTGACGTCCGAGAGACAATAGAGCTGGTGGGTTTAAACTGTAACTTCATGTATGCTTCACAAAGAGAGATATGCATCTCCCTGTATTCAAGTTTGTGGTCTCAACTTTCTCCAATTAGCTCACAACAGATGATCAGAGAGAGGTCTTCATTCTCACAGAGGATCAAAAGGCAGCTGTGGATCACGTGGCTTTATCTTGGGACCTTCCTGTACTGACAACAAACAACCATGCCCGGCTTTTACAAAGTCTTCTTCAACATGCGGTGAGGTTAAATGAACGATAGATGGTTATTAAAAATGATACACAACAGCAATTACTTCATTTGCTCTGTCAGGTCTTCACTTGTTTAATTTTAGGATCAAAGTTGCAGCAAAACTTCTGACTGATTGAAACAGAAGAGCTCGTGTAACCACTGCTTTAAAGCTGCTTCACTGGTTCCCACCTGATTTTAGAATCCATTTTAAAATCTTGGTCCTATCAGAGCTCTTCATGGTCAGGCTCCTCGTTATACTTCTGAGCTTTAGCTTATTCATCCTGATGCAGTCTGAGGTCATCCAATCAGAATATTTTAGTGGACCCTCATACCCACTTCAGATCTCGATGGACAATCTTTCCAAGCAGTGGCTTCCAGGCTGTGGAATATTTTTAAAAATCAGCTGAGGACATTTTTAACTTTTAGTTATGTTTGGGCTCTTATGATTGGTTTTACATTTTATACTTCTATTTTATACATTTTATTTTGTGTATTTTATTAAGTTATGAATTTGATTGTCTTACTGTCCCTGTGAAGGACTTTGAGACGACTGTCAGGGAAAGGTGTTACACAAATAAACTTTACTTAAAAAGTCTTGGAAGTAAGCTACTGTATGTCAACAATGAACAAATGTAACCACAGTGTTATGCACTGTGTTGTTTTTGTTGCTCAAACCACAGTAAACATTTTCTTTTCTGTTAAGCTTATCACATAGAGACTATTTCAAAATTAAAGTCATTACTTTAAAGCAGTGTTTCTCAATCCAGGCCCTCAGGACCCACTGCCCTGCATGTTTTATAAGTAACCCTCCTTTAACACACCAGAATTAAAGAATGGCTCGTTAACAGGCTGTAAAGAACTTGATGAGGAAGTTCAATAATTTGAATCAGGTGTGTTGGAGCAAGAACACAACTAAGACATGCAGGGCAGTGGGTCCCGAGGACCTGGATTGAGAAACACTGCTTTAAAGTAACATAGTAATTGTCATTTTTTCCCTATAAGAATAGATTATTCTATATTTATTTTATATGTCTGTCAGAGCTCCAGTCTAAACTCCTAGTTATAATTAAATGATGTATAAAATCTTTTTGCAGGTGCTTGGGAGAACAGCACAGCAAACACAGCAGCTGAGGCCGGCCTGCAACAGTCTTTGTTATTGTCATGGTTGGAGGCGAGGCCAGATGTTGTAGATGTGGTTTTCCCATGTCAGAAAATGGCTGAATGCAGTGCTCAGGTATTTTCTTTAGCCCTCAAATTAAAGCATCTCACTTTTGAATTCAGTCTTACTTTAAACATTTTATTTTTAATAAAGATGGTCCTACAAACATAATCAGGCCTGAAGAAGTGTAGGAGGATGAGGGCGGATGCTCGGTTGGTGTAAAACCCATTGTTGCTGGCTACCTACGCTGATTTGTGGAGACTGATATATTGTGTGTTTTCCAGAATATGTGCCTTAAGGATGCTCAGGTTTATTTAGAACAAATTTTATATTTAGAGCATGATTGTAAGAATATTTACCTCAAACTGTCTAAATGACTTTAAAAGCTGCCTACAAAGGTTTCTATAAACCTCAGTAACACACAAGAACGAAATGTGTATTGGAAAACTTTACTAATAATCGAAATATTGAATTTTTGGTCTTAATCATAATTTTGTCATTTCTTCACGTTTAGTGATGGAAAACACACGGAAGCAGTTGATAAAATTGTGGGTTGGCTGGGAGATACCCATGCAGGACATGCGGGTGGAGGTGGTCCAAGCAGACCATCCGACATCTTCCGCCTGCTTCCACATCCTACGCTTGCATAGCCACTAAATACGATCAGTTCCAACACTGTCTGGAAGGCTGCATTACAACTAATGACTCTGACTTTGGACTAATATGAACTCTAAAACATGACATCACAAGCAGTTTGGCTGCATTCTTTTGTTAGGCCACTTTACACAGATTGTACAACACCAGAATTAGTTAAAAGCATCCATTTTGTTAATGGTAAGTATACTAAGTTTTTATTACAAATGGTATCAAAACGAAAATGTTTTTCATGCATGCAGCGCTGGCGTTGAAGTCTGCCGTCCCACAGAGACATCAGAGTTGGTGACCCCTGACTGGAATGCAGGCACTGGGTCCTAAGGCCCACGGGGATGGAAACCCTGTTCTAATCCTCATGTTCATGAAAAAAACCAGGAAATGATTTTTATGTTGTTTGCATCTTCATTCTTAATTTTCAAACCTGTTTGGTTTTCTCTAAAATTGCAAGTTAGTGTCTGTTTTACCATTTTAGACAACATTAAGAATAGAAAATATTGGGTCATTGAATTTGTGTAAAGTTTGGCAGTTTGATTGCAGTTTCCATTGTACATGGCAATAAACTTTACCAAAAACCATCTAAAGAAGCCGACTCAGTTCAGGAGAAACGTTTTTGGGACCGATTAAACCAGGGGTCTGTGACCTTTACAATCCAAAGAGCCAATTTTCCCTCAGTCCAGGTAAATAAAACTCTTTAAAAAAACAACTTTTGATAAATATCTACTACAGGAAATTGTTTAAATAACCACATTTTTATTTCTATTTTTAGCTTTTAAAATAAACATAAAACTTTTGAAAAAATAGGATAGACAGACTTTCTTCTATGGTTTGTAGATATTTGTGGAAAATGATGCATAAGAAAAACAGCCCAGAGTTTCTGACCTTATGACACGGTACTTTTAGTGTCATTATGTTGTGGAAATTCAATGCAATTTTTCCATGAAAAAAATAAAAACAAAAATGCTAAAAACCTGCATTTATTATATCTATATTTAAAAACATTAGGTATTTCTTTAGCATGTTTAGCCATGTATTAAGAGCCATTGTGGAAGGTCCAAAGAGCCACTTGTGGCTCCGGAGCCGCAGGTTGCAGACCTCTGGATTAAACTAAAATCAACTTGTACCAGAATGGTGGGAAGAAGAAAGTATGGATCAGGCCGGGAACTAATCACATACTGTGAAAGCAACAAAGGATTTTTTTAAAGATAAAGAAGTATATTATGCTGCAATGGATGAGTCAGTCATCAGATATCAACACTACTGGCCATGAAGGTCCCTTGCTTTAGACAAAACTTAAAGCAGAAAGACCCACAAACAGCCACTGACAGAAGACAGTTGCTGTAAAGGTGGAGAAACAGATCACAGTGGGGAAAACCAAATGTTTGATTATGTCCATGGGTTCCAGACTTTATTCAGTCGTCGCTTGCAAAGGATTTTCACACATTAACAAACATTTATGGTAAAGTTGACTGATCCATTAACTTTTGAGCCCATGAACTGAGGATAATTCCCATAAAATTTCATAGCATATTTTTTTTCCAACTACTTGAATTATAATTGAAAGGCTGCACTTCAATTACATCTTGGTTGGTTCAAATCAAATCCTGTGTGGTGGCATGCAGAGCCCAAATCATGGAAATTGTTTTACGGTCCAAATATTTCAGGGCCTAACTGTGATTACTAAAATTAGCTCTAAGAGTGGTTAACACCACCACCACCAGCAGGTGGTGTATGTATGGATATACATAGATGCTTGTACATAGAACACCAGTTACTGTGGTATATAGTTTTCATTCTATTGCATTTGTATTTAATATTTGTATTTTTTTTTAATCTGCTTTTCTCCCTCTTTTTTTCTGTAGTTGATTTATAGTAACACACAAATTTACCTGTTGTGGGATTAATAAGGTTTTTTCTTATCTTTTATTATGCTGTTCTTCTATATGTACAATATACTATAGTAAATATAGTAGTATATATACTTTATTATCTATATTATTAAATATAGATGCTATTAATTTAGTGTGTCTCATTGTAATGCATAGGTTGGTGCTCAGTGTGGTTTCAGACAATAATGTATGTATGTCGACATCTGTGAAGAAAGAATTCTTTCTTTCTTTTATTTCTTTAGAAAATATAAAACAAATTTAATCTATATCTGAATCTGTATCCTGGCATATGACTGGAGATGTAAACACACCAGCAGACCACATGGTTACTGGAACAATGCAGACAATCCTTCAGCAGAGACCAGTGATGAACTGGAGGATCTGCTCTTATTCTTTACTGACTGGATGATCACGGTTCAGTTTTACTGGCTGTACAAAAAAGGGGCTGGGATAATTATAATACAACAAAACGGCGCTTTTTATGTGCGTTAAAGTAGTACTATGGAAGCTGAATGGACCAAAACGTCTATTTTGACGTTCGTGTTAAGACGAACAAAATTAACATCTAAAGATGTAAAAAATTGGGTGCTACCACTTCATCAGTTTCTGAGGGGAATTCTTACATACAATCCCTGCAAATGATAAATTGATGTTTTTTTGACAAACGCCACTAGATGACGCTGCGGTACTGCAGTTACCATTTTGGGCTAGAGACACCAATGGGACCCAATGACACAGCACAGGACCTACAGACAGAAACAACCTGAGCCAAAAAGAAAAGTTGGATAACAAATCAATCTTCAGTAAACCACTGCAAAAAAACAAAAGGACAAACACATTTTGTTTAATAGCTGTTGGCATCCAGCTTATCGGTCTTTGTCAAACACATGACCTAACTAGTCGACACACACCCCTGGGCCGTATAATTTGCATCTCGGATATAAACAAGCAACACCAGGAGCTGTACTTTAGTTACTAATACATTTTAAAACCATTTACTCGGTCATCAATATGGATAAAAAGAAGAATCATGAAAGGATACCGTACAGGGACAAGCTTATCAAGGAGGCCCGGGATCGGTATTTGGCCAAATTGTCAACAATCAATAACATAGATCCTTACGACCTCAAAGCTAAGGAATGGAGCTCTGATGCTACATTACTACCTCCAACCTCATCGCTGGACATAAGCTACCTCATTTATGGTATCAGTGTTTACACGTATGAACAGTTCAGAAAATACAAATCTCTGGAAGCTCACGGACGTTTCAGGAATGTCTGGATGCAGATCTGTTCACACTTCCACCGCAGGACTGAACAACACTGTCTCACTGCAAAGGTAAGCTCACCTGCTGTTCCTGAAGTTATGATGCTGCTTAGGGTTACTTTACTTGTGTTGGCTGATTTCTTTACTTATTTAAACTCTGAGAATAAAGGATTCATGTCCATTACAATGTTGTAAAAGAAACAACTTCATATTTATTTTACATAACTCAGAAAAAGATTTAAATGATCTAATAATCCTACCACATGTTCATACAACATAATTACTGAAGCTAACACGTCAGTCTGGCATCAGCCTGTAAACAGAACCTGTAATAATATAAACGTCCTTTAAATGAAGCTAAATAAAGCAAACGGCTGAACACTGGTGTAAACGGTTGTTGTCTACCAGTGTGTGTCTACAGGTCTCCCAGCACCTGACTGACTCTCCACTGAAGCTCTGGGTCATCATGGAGGTCTACAGCCTGCAGCAGCTAAAGAAGACGTCTGGATCTGTTCATTGTTCCTCTTGTTACAAATTTGCTCATATTTTGCAGTTTTTAGCACAATTGCACATTATATTTATTCAGTGTTGAAATTGCCATCAAAGATGTAAAATTGTCTCTCTACATTACTTGAAGATGTTACGCCACAACTTCAGTGTTTTTATTATATCACGTGTGCATATTCTGTATTTTCTTTTATTGAAATTTTATGTTTTATCTGCTGCTAGTGTTTATTCTGACAGAGAATTTCAGTAAAAACTGATATTTAAAAGTAAAACTGTCAAGCTTCTCGTCTGTTTAACAATCATGTTTCTATTCAGTGTTTATCTCCACAAGATTTTTATATGTAATTAAAATTTAATGTAATTTTCATTTTCAAAACTGACGCTGGTTATTTATGTGCTTAAGAGGCAACAAAGAGTCAAAAATACTTGAAAACGCCTTTGACACACTTTATTATTCATGTTTAAGCCATGTACAAAAAAAAGTGCACATTTTTGCTGCACAAATAGTATGAAAAAAACTTCTAACTGTCTGACTGAACACATAGATCTTCGTCATCATGTGGCTCATCCTCTGTGATCAGCTGATCACCATCCTCTCCACCATCAGGTGTTCTCTTCATGGTCTGTAGATCTCCAGTGTCTGCATCCTGGTGGACTCCATCTCTGCTGCTTGCAGTGTCTCTTTCCTCAGCTGATGCGTCTTCTTCGTCTTGCAGATGTGCAGCGTTTGTGGGTGGAACTGATGTGTGTCCTAGAAGCAGGAATGGTGCACAGTCTTAAGCTGGTTGACCTGCAATCATATATTTGGTGTTATTAAAAAACTAGTTAAAATTGGTGCTTCCATTTTATTTCACAATCTTAACCACTTAATCCAACCAGTTAACCATCCAATCAGATCTCAAAGAGCACTCTTGGTATTTACATGTGTGGCAGGTCTAGTGGGGTGGGAGGAATTGAATGAATGCGACAACTCCATCGGAGGTGCATTCAGCCCTCTAACCAAAAAAGGGGTTAAACATGCAACAGAAGATGCATTACTTAAATAAAAATTAAAACGGGCAACCAAGGAAAACTCAAACAACGTTACATCCTGGGCAGCACCCACAATAATGATCAGTCCGTGCTTTACCCCTCACTGGGGCACAAGAGCATATTTGTCAGTCTCAGAAGTTAAGCTCCACCTGCCGATGCACCGGAGGAGCCAATAGGAAATCACATGGAGACAAAACAGGAAGGTATCCACACACAGATAGCTTGGGTCGCGCTAGTCCCCTGACCTAAAAGAGAAACAGACCCTGTTATTACCTACATTAATGTTCTGCTCTGCCTGCAGAGCAAATGCCGTCTTACCCGTAGCTACAACCCCCTCTCGTAGGGAGGGAGAAAGAAGAAAAGTCTCTCGACACCTGAATAATTTTCTTCAGCAGAGTGACAGAACACCCAGTCCCTCAAAGTTTCCTCCAGATTTATCTCAGTTCTACATGTCTCACTTACATATTCTGACAACAGAAACAGAAACCGCCATGAAGCTCTTCAAAGATCATCCACCAACTCTGGCTGATCTATCATGACAAGACTTTATATTTCAGCTGGAGAGTCACTTTTCTCAGTCTCGGTTCAAACCATAGTTCTAGTCTTTTCTCCTTGTATAAATTCTCAGTTTTGTAATAAAGAAGTCTTTAACTCTACGTAACAATCTGATAATGTAACAGAGGAACATCTTGCTGCTTGATGAACAGCAAACATGTTGGCAGCAAATCTCAAAAGCTGAGAGGCTGCTGCAGGAAATCCTCCACCACTGTGATCAAAGTGATGCAGGTTGAGCAGCTGTGGTGGTGAGGTGGTGCTGAGATCTGTTGTTTAACATCATCATCAAATGGATAACTGGCTGGATCATTTGAAAGCTGAGTGTACATAAATTAATGTATGTATGCATGAAGGAGACACATAGAAGTCCTTGTTTCTCTTCCTCATCACAGCATTTTATTTCTAACATTTTAGCCATTTTAGGAGTACTGCAGCAGGTCTGGATGAACTGCCCTGGCACCAAACTCGATTGTTAAGCAGTACGCCGCCGAAGTGAAACTACATGGAATGCAGCATTCAACACGGCCTGGACAGCCAGTGGACTGCAACAGTTTGCAGGGGAGATGATATTGACACTGGCACGCAACATGTCAGCAAATAAAGCTTACTCATTAACATTACTTACACAATAAAATCAACAAAAACAACAAAAACTCTCCTACTTGCCTTTATGAAAATGTCGAGCAAACATGCATGAAGGGAGATGGTGGTGACAGTGATGTCCTTCTCTCACCGCTGTGACCCAGGCCATAACCTGCTGTCCAAAGCCTTGTTTACAAGTGGGAAGCTGAAAAAAACGTTGTGGGCTACTTTTTAAAAGTTTTTTGTCGTCTTTTTGCAGTCTTTCACACAACACGAGACTCCCATTTTATCAAAGATTATAACGCAGGCAAAGACGATACACAGCTGCTAACAACAATGCAACCAACATGGCGACCGACTTGCCACCTTCTGCTCCAGACTTTGGAACAGACAATAGACTTGCTACATTTCCCCCGCATTAATAGACTGTCCCAAACAGTGAATCACAGTTGCGTATACAACAGCTGACAGGTACGTAGCCCAAACATATTCAATAGTAAGAGCGCAACCAATCAGATGGAAACCTTAAGGTCCAAACATCTTAAGATGTTAACTTTGTACGTGTTGCCCCTCTGGCATTACCGTCAGAAGGCAACGAAGGTTTAGTCGTCTCAACGTGTCAAGCTGTGGCGAAGAATAGAGGAGATACACACGTTGAGCTGGCGTTACTCTCATACCGGAAGTTTTATTCTTTTACAGACATCAGGTATCAACAAATTGACAGATGGCCATCATGTTCAGTCCCATTTATAATCTGGCCATTTAAGACAATCTTACCTTTCCAGCATTCCATCAACTGAACATATTTCCAGCAATTTCACTTGAACACAATATCATTTACAATGAATTTTGCCACTTATTTTAACTTGTTCTTAATTATTGCTTTTAACTGTCTATTTAACAATCAACACATTTTTCTAGCTTAATATAATTACTCTTCTTCAAAGTTTTAAACACAAGCACTGAAACCCATTTTACTGTCTGCTTCGAGTGTACACTATAATATATAACAAATTTTACATGTAATTAACTAACAGCTAACAAGAAAATACATTTTCACTTTAATGGTTTCTTTCACCGTTTTCTCATACAACCTTATACTCACTCAAACACCTACAATATAATATTTCTGATTTGGCAATGACCAAGAAGACACTTAACTTTGACATCAGCAAACATTTTACTGCATGAACACATTTCCATAAGGTGCTAAGTGAATTACGTTTGAAAGTGAATCCACTAATTTCTCAGTCATTTTGGGATAGCTAACCACACACACTACTCCACATTGTCCAAGTCCGCTAGCATTAGCATTAGCTGGCAGACAATCCTAATTGTGGTTTCCTTCTACATGTCTCATCAAACCGCTTCGGCTGCAACGGTACAACTACTCAAAAACGACAATTTTAACAAGTAAAGTCTGTCATAAGCACTTGTTCCAATAAACATTTACCAACCTGTGGCGAAGAATAGAGGAGATACACACGTTGAGCTGGCGTTACTCTCATACCGGAAGTTTTATTCTTCCTCTGTGACCTGCTCTACTCTTTACCACCAGCGCGATAGGCGCCGCCTAGCGGTTGGATGTAGAATAGCGCTGCAGTAACTGAGATTACAGTAATGTAATGTATAACAAATAAAAGAAAACTTAATGAAATTAGAATAGGGGTGTCTATTTTTATCCCCTTATCTATTTGACCCTCTACATACGTCTTAACAATAGACGTTTTGGTCCATTCGGCCTTCCATACAAGTCCAAGGCCAGGAGGCGGGCTTATCGCACCAAACATCTGACTCCAGGTTGGCTTGCCTCTGTTGTTAGGCAGAGTTTCTTCTTATCAGTCACTGCTCTTTGATCTGGACCTGTGTGTGACTGGAGACTCACAGAGAGTTTGCACACCAAAAACTGCAGTTATTAAGAGTACCCACCCTTTTTGGAGTCCAGGGACTCCCTCGTTCTGCTTGGGGACTTCAATGCCAACGTGGGCAATGACAGCAAGACCTGGAGGGGTGCGATTGGGTGGAATGGCCCCCCTGATCTAAATCCAAGTGGTGCTTGTCATGGATTGTCCATAACGAACACCTTGTTCAGGTATAAGAGCGTCCACACGTGCACCAAGACAATGTAGGCCGCAGTTCAACTTTGTAGTCGTGTTGTCTGACTTGCAGCTGCATGTCTTGGACACTCGGGTGAAGAGAGGGGCGGAGATGTTAACTGCTGACCACCTGGTTGTGAGTTGGCTCAGATGGTGGGGGAGGATGCCAGTCAGGCCTGGCAGACCCAAGCGTGTTGTGAGGGTCTGCTGGAAACGTCTGGCAGAGTCCCCTGTCTGAAAGAGTTTCAACTCCCATCTCCGAGAGAGCTTCAACCATGTCCTGGGTGAAGCGTGGGACATTGAGTCCAAGTGGGCTGTGTTCGGTGCTTCTATTGTTGAGGCGGCCAGCCACAGCTGTGGCAGCAAGGTCTTTGGTACCTGTCGTGGCGGTGACTCTCGAACTCGTTGGTGGACACCAGCAGTGAGGGATGTTGTCAAGCCGAAGGAGGAGTCCTATCGGGCCTTTTTGGCCTGTGGGACTCCAGAGGCAGCTGATGAGTATCGACGGGCTAAGTGGAGCGCAGCTTCAGCAGTCACTAAGGCAAAAACTCACGCATGGGAGGAGTTTGGAGAGGCCATGGAGAATGACTTCCGGACGGCTTCAAGGAGATTCTGGTACACCATCCGGCGGCTCAGGAGGGGAAAGCAGTGCTTCGTCAACACTGTGTACAGTAGGGATGGGGGGCTGCTGACCTCAACTTGGGACGTTGTGTGGCAGTGGGGGGAATACTTTGAAGACCTTCTCAATCCCACCAACACGTCTTCCGACGTGGAAGCAGAGTCTGGGGACCCTGGTGTTGGCTTTCCCATTTCTGGGGCTGGTTAAAAAGCTCCTCGGTGGCAGGGCTCTGGGGGTGGATGAGGTCCGCCCAGAGTTCCTTAAGGCTCTGGATGCTGTATGGCTGTCTTGGCTGACACGCCTCTGCAGCATCATATGGACATCGGAGACAGTTCCCCTGGACTGGCAGCCTGGGGTGGTGGTCCCCCTCTTCAAAAAGGGGGATCAGAGGGTGTGCTCCAACTACAGGGGGATCACTCTACTCAGTCGGCCTGGTAAGGTCTATTCAGGGGTGCTGGGGTCAGTCGGATTGTTGAACCTTGGACTGAGGAGGAGCAGGTTGGTTTTTGTCCTGGTCATGGAACAGTGGACCAGCTCTACACTCTCTTCAGGGTCTTGGAGGGGGCATCGGAGTTTGCTGAACCTGTCTACATGTGAGGCTGCCAATGTGCTTTGTGGATTTGGAGAAGGCGTTCAACCGGGGACTCTTGTGGGGGGTACTCCGGGAGTATGGAGTGCCGGACCCCCTTGTATGAGCTGTCCAGTCCCTGTACAACCGGTGTCAGAGCTTGGTCCACGTCACCGGCAGTAAATCCGAGTCGTTTCCAGTGAGGTTTGGACTCCCCCAGGGCTGCCCTTTGTCATCAATTCTGTTCAAAAGACAAAAGACAGAATTAATAAGCGCAGTCAAAGTGTTGAGGGGATCAAGTTTGGTGACCTCAGGACTGGGTCTCTGCCCTTTGCAGATGATGTGGTTCTGTTGGCTTTATCGGGCCGTGATCTTCAGCTCTCACTGGAGTGATTCTCCCAAGTGTGAAGCGGCTGGGATGAGAATCAGCACCTCCAAATCAGAGACCATGGTCCTCAGCTAGAAAGGGGTGGAGTGCCTTCTCCAGGTTGGCAATGAGGTCCTGCCCCAAGTGGAGTTCACGTATCTCGGGGTCTTGTTCGTGAGTAAGGGAAGGATGGAGTGGGAGATCGACAGGCGGATCGGTGCGGCATCTGCAGTGATGCTGACTCTGCATCGGTTTGTTGTGCTGAAGAGGGAGCTGAGCAAAAAAGCAAGGCTCTCAATTTACCGGTCGATCTACGTTCCTACCCTCACCTATGGTCACGAGCTGTGGGTAGAACAAGATCGCGAATACAGGCGACTGAAATGAGTTTTCTCCGCAGGGTGGCCGGGCTCTCCTTTAGAGATAGGGTGAGAAGCTTGGTGATCCGGGAGGGGCTGAGTGGAGTCGCTGCATCTCCGCATCGAGAGGAGCCAGATGAGGTGGCTCGGGCATCTGGTCAGGATGTCTCCTGGACGCCTCCCTGGTGAGGTGTTCCAGGCACGTCCCACCGGAAAGAGGCCCCGAGAAAGACCCAGGATACGCTGGATGGACTACATCTCTCGGCTAGCCTGGGAACGCCTCAGGATCTTTCTGGATGAGCTGGTGAATGTGGCCGGGGAGAGGGAAGTCTGGGTTTCCCTGCTTAGACAGCTGCCCCCGGGACCCGATTCTGCATAAGCGGCAGAAAATGGCTGGAAAATGAATGAATGGGATGCTGCTCCTAGAGCAGTAAATCTCAAACTTTTTTTTAGCTTAGAACCCCATTTTGATGACCACAAACATTCAAAACACAATTTTACTTATTTTTATACCACATTTAGTCTATTTCATGTATGAAAATGTAGGTTAAAGTTGTGTAGTACCTGTCCCATGTAACTCGTAGTTAAACAAATGTTATGATACTATGGGCAGGGCCCTGGGTTTTTTTCTCAGACAGGTGCTTCTGTATGTTTAAAGTTTTTTGTGATACCTGCATGTTACCTGTTACAACTCAAAATTAGTCGGTGCCTCCGCTGGTTAATATATAACTTATAAATATGAAAAATTTAAACCAAACAAATTAGGACTAAAGACACGTTATTCGAATAGAAACAAATTTTAGTAATATAAACATACATAATACATACAAATAAAACATATAAGATTAAGGGCTTTTCAAAACACGTTGTGTTTATACCTTCTTATTTAAAGATAAAAATAGTATTAAATAAAATAGCACCATAAAATAATACCAGCCTTTTACGTTTTTCCAAATCAGCCCTCAAATTAACTCAAATAGTTGCAGGCCTGGAGCGAAGCTTGGGAACGTTGTGGTCTCAAACTGGATGACCCGTTTACTTGCAAGCAAGCAAAAGAGAAATATAGCATGTGCAAACTGTTTTGGTTACTCCCAACCTCTTATATCAGTCAGCGGAAACCTCAGGAGTTGAAATGGCATGATGAGGGATGAAAAGGGGGTTTGATGAGTTGATGTTGCAGACAGACGTTGGTAGCTGCAGACCTCCACGTGGCATACGCTGTCGGCCAGAACTCTGATTATCTATGCTCAACACCAACTAATCAATAACTGATCAATAACTGATTTTAACATTGAACATATGTTATATCCTCCTGACTACTAGAAAAAAACTGTTTAATCAATATTTTTTTTAATTTCCCTGACTGTTTGAAGGGTAATGAGAAAACTTTGACAATGAAACTCGTTCTTCTTAACTGAAAAATACAGAATAAAATTCAGGAAATAGCAACAAATGTCCACTACAGAAGACAATTCTCAAACTTATGTTGTGGTAAAATGTTGTTATATTCATTTAGAAAATGGTTTAATGTGTTCTCAAGAGATATTATAAAGAAATATTACAATAATACTTCAGGACTACATTTGCACAAAAAGAAGTTATGCACTTACTTTTCCTCTTCTTATGAAATGTGATTGTGGTAATGAATGCCATTTTCCTTGAGGAAAAACAGGATGTTCCCAAGGCCCCACCCCTATAAATGTGGTACCATTCAAAGGCCCTGGATGTCCTTTTTAGAGAACAAAATGAGTGGGTTTAATAGCATGCAGGGGGATGGAGATATTCAGCTTTACAAATGTCCTCCACAGAGGACAAATTTGAACTACTGGTAGTCAGAAGGATATGAACTGAACATAAACTTTATAAACTAACAATGACTTAGGCCCAATCCCATTTCACCCCTTACCCCTACCCCTTGCCCCTTACCCCTTACAACGGAGCTAGAAGGTGTAGGGCTGAAAAATCAACCCCTACGAATTGGGACACCCCTTCAACAGTCACATATGTCATCAGTAGTCACTAAAGAACATTTTACACAGGAACTGGAAGAAACTAAATAAAATCAAAACAATAAATATATTAAAAAATATTAAACATGGGGCTAAAACAGGAAAAACCAGCAAAACTGCCGGCTGTATTTAAAAAAAACTAGGAAAAACTATATTGTGCATCGTTGCCGTCTGTGAAGCTGAAATATCTCCCTCATCACTGCGTGTCAGTCTGATCTATGAGCAGTGAGCGAACCGCTGCTGCAACGCGACACTGCGTCTTCTTGACATATACGCCGGGACACCGACCCAGAAGTAATGCGGCCCACTGGGAATCCTCTAGAACTTCTTAGTTAGCCGGCATTGCTCTTAAAGTGTATTCCAGCATGAGAAATAAGAGGTTTAGCGTGAGAGCGTAAGAAGCCAGTCAAATGCATGAGTCTTACGGCCGATGCGTGACAGTAGCCCTGTAAACAAATGCAGCGTACCGGCTCGCACAGGTTAGTGGTTCACCACGATCTCGTGCTGCTACATGCTGCTGTCAAACATGACATGAGGGAGATCACTCTGCAAGAGCGTTCAGTCGAGATACTCCATAGTGAAACCTGTTGTCATACACAGTCTATGGTGAAGTAAGATGGGGGAGCCTAATAAAATCGCAGCGGCAAACTTGTTGCGCTCATTTTTTCATTACAGTGCAATTAATTGACTTATTGCTTATCAACAGGCATATGTGGGACGTTATGTACGAATTTTGCATGCAATTAAAATTAATCGTGTGCTGGTATACTCTCTTTTACTCTGAGGCTGTTTTTTTTTGTGCGAGTGTGTGTTGCTCTGCACCTCAAGAAAGCGTGATGTGCGTAGAAACACTTGCTTTCTCATATAGAACAGGAAATTTTTCATACCCCTCCGTTTCAAGTGGGCCTCTGAAAAATCTTCATTTGAAGGGGTATATAGCCCTACCCCTTACCCCTACCCCTCTGTCCTAAAAGGAATTGGGACACCCCTACCCCTTCACGTGAACGCGCAAAACGGAGGGGAAGGGCTATGGGGTAGGGCCAAGGGGTGAAATGGGATTCACCCTTAAACACTTTTTAGACATTTTTTTAAACTATTTATTGTTTTAATATTTTAAGCTTTTCCCCCAAAATACAAGGCAACTGTATCTGGGCTACACTTGTTTTGAATTAAGTGTGGCGTATTATTTTATTTTATCTAGATTATTTGTTTTAGTACATTTTAGTTTTTAGTTTGCATCCATGTGTAGCTGCCCAGGTGTTTTGTGTTCACTATAGTTTGCTAGCAACTCCTAGATTAGCTCATACTTCTGTCTGCTTTAGTTCAACTTGCAATCCAACTAAAAACATAGCTGCCCAGCCAGCATTACGTACCTAAGTTAGCATAAATTCAACTTCACACACAATATCAACAAGTGGCTACTACTGCTACAATCTACGAAGCTAGTAAGTTAGCCAGCGGTTTGGTGTCGGTTTAAGGTTATTGTTGGAACATTACAGCCGGTGGTTTAATGTTACGTTATACACCACCAAACGTTTTGTTAACTTATCACGTTGTCTTTGTGGTGAATTGTGACATGTCTCATCAGGTTTGTTGTCATAAGGTTTTTAAACTCCACTTCAGTGAAGCGAAAATGGGTTCACATATCACGTCTTCTCTTTCTCTTGGGCCCCGTGCAAAGCATGGCCATTGATGTTTCACTTTTAAATTTTTGCCGTGAATCCACATCCTGTCTGTCCCTTGTGTTTGTGCGCCTGCACGCTGCAGGTTTGAAAGAGTGTGTGTGTGTGTGTGAGTGGCGGAAAAGCCGAGGAGACAGGATTTGACAAAATCATCTTCTTTTTTTTAGCTCAGTTTTTATTTATTGAACTACTTTTTTGTCTCATCTTTATTAGTCCACGAAAATGCATTCTGATTTAGTCCCAGTTATTGTTTATTAATGGGGATTTTAGTCTTGTCTAGTTTTCATCCGGTGAAAAATATGCGTTGACGGAAATATTTTCGTTTAGTTTTCATTAACAAAATTAACACTATGAAGTATTGATCATCATTCTTACTATTGATATCGACTTTAAAATTTTAGTATCGTGACAACCCTACCACCACCCAGCTGGTCTGGGGCTCCTGCTGCATGGGAACTGCTTAGGGATGTGTAAGTGAGTTAACATTGCTAGGTGGCTCCGCACCGGCTACAGGGGACTAGCTAGCTACTGGGTTAGCTACCACTGTGTGAAGCCAAGCTAAATCCAGACCTCCAGGGGTTAATGATTTTGATTTCCATTGATCATTCTTTTATTTTACTGTTCTCAACACATTCTACTGTTTAATAAATAACGATTTTTGACTGGAATATTTCATTCAAGATCTAAGATGTGTTGTTCAAGTATTCTTAGTTTTCAGTAGTGTATAGACCTACACGTATATGACTGAGTCCCACTGTATGTCTGACAATAAGGTTCCCCATAATTACCTTTGTAATCTGAGCCCTGTATTTAATTGTACTGAGTGATCCGTTATTAACAGTCGACTAGTATTTTGGTCAATGTTTATACTGCGGCTGCTATCATTACTTCCATGATCAGACTGTTTCAGCCTGTCGGTGTGATTTCAAGATGATTTACGTTTTTGTGGTCAATATAACAGTTTTAGTCAACAAGTGTTGACTACCATGCCAGCTTATTGTCACATGGGCGTCAGAAAAACACATCTTAACTCCATTTACCAATATTTCCTTTTACTGCCAGAATACTGAGTAGAACTTTGGTCAACCATGCCCAAAATCACTGTTCGATCCACTGGGCCACCATTACCTGGTAAATCTGGTATAGGGGGGATACACTCGATCAGGACCATTTTCTGTCTTTCTATGGCAAACTTGCCAGTTTTTGGTGGCGTTTTAATTCTTCATGCAGATCAATCAGCAGGATTTGATCTGCTGATGAGGAAAAGGTTTCTCTTATTCTGCCTCTAGCGTCCCTCGTTTAAACAACTTTTCACTTCATCCACTCATTTGGACTTGTTAGACATCCCAGGTGTGTGCACCGAGTTTATGCAGGTCTGTCTTGAGTCAGTCTGGATGAAATCAGGCTGAGCTGCGTTCCTAGAACGACATGATGCTTCAGTAGAAGATGGTGCTGGTTTGACTTTTTCAGGCATCTCTCGAGCGACTTTCCTGAAACACCCCCATGAACAGGAAACAGAAACCTGACAGAGACATACTGTAAACAACTCATTTATTTGTACAACTTGGCTTCCACCATCAGCGTGTGACTGAATAACGGATTCACAATGTAAAGCACTTTGGGTGCCTTGATAAAGCACTAAATAAATCTAAACCATTAGTACTATTATTACTCTGTTATGACTAACAAAGTACATAGTTATATACAGTATTATTTAATTCAAACTCAAACATGTTGCGACAATCACCTCACAGTTGCTACAGAACAGCTGCAGAACAGTTTCTCTTCAGAGGGAGGTCGTCTTTCTATGACTAAACTTCATAACTTTACTAAACATTTACAAGAAGTGGCTGCAAATCCCCCTACCATTTGTCAAAACTTTACAAATATGCACAATATCATTTTGTTTTACCTCACAGGTCTTCTTAGTGATACCTTTGTTAATAAAGTTTTAATCCAGCAGTACACATTAGTTTTTCCACAACATTTGGTATAATTTTTTTAATAGTCTGAATGAATACAAGCTGCACCATCCTCCTGGCACATTTAAGGTTTCTCTCCAGTGTGAATACGTTGGTGCCTTTTTAAAGCACCTGACTGATTGAAAGCTGCTCCACACTGATCACACCTGTAAGGTTTCTCTCCAGTGTGAATACGTTGGTGACTTTTTAAAGAACCAGATATAGTGAAAGCTGCTCCACACTGATCACACCTGTAAGGTTTCTCTCCAGTGTGAATACGTTGGTGACTTTTTAAATGACCTGACTGATTGAAAGCTGCTCCACACTGATCACACCTGTAAGGTTTCTCTCCAGTGTGTATACGTTGGTGACTTTTTAAAGCACCAGCTAAACTGAAAGCTGCTCCACACTGATCACACCTGTAAGGTTTCTCTCCAGTGTGAATACGTTGGTGACTTTTTAAAGCACCAGCTAAACTGAAAGCTGCTCCACACTGATCACACTTGTAAGGTTTCTCTCCAGTGTGAATACGTTGGTGATTTTTTAAAGCACCAGATACAGTGAAAGCTGCTCCACACTGATCACACCTGTAAGGTTTCTCTCCAGTGTGAATACGTTGGTGATTTTTTAAAGCACCAGATATAGTGAAAGCTGCTCCACACTGATCACACCTGTAAGGTTTCTCTCCAGTGTGTATACGTTGGTGACTTTTTAAATGACCTGACTGACTGAAAGCTGCTCCACACTGATCACACCTGTAAGGTTTCTCTCCAGTGTGAATACGTTGGTGACTTTGTAAATGACCTAACTCACTGAAAGCTGCTCCACACTGATCACAGCTGTAAGGTTTCTCTCCAGTGTGAATACGTTGGTGCCTTTTTAAAGCACCAGATATAGTGAAAGCTGCTCCACACTGATCACACCTGTAAGGTTTCTCTCCAGTGTGAATACGTTGGTGACTTTTTAAATCACCTGACTGACTAAAAGCTGCTCCACACTGATCACACCTGTAAGGTTTCTCTCCAGTGTGAATGCGTTGGTGACTTTTTAAATCACCTGACTGACTAAAAGCTGCTCCACACTGATCACACCTGTAAGGTTTCTCTCCAGTGTGAATACGTTGGTGATGTTTTAAAGCACCAGATACAGTGAAAGCTGCTCCACACTGATCACACCTGTAAGGTTTCTCTCCAGTGTGAATACGTTGGTGATTTTTTAAAGCACCAGATACAGTGAAAGCTGCTCCACACTGATCACACCTGTAAGGTTTCTCTCCAGTGTGAATACGTTGGTGATTTTTTAAAGCACCAGATACAGTGAAAGCTGCTCCACACTGATCACACCTGTAAGGTTTCTCTCCAGTGTGAATACGTTGGTGATTTTTTAAAGCACCAGATACAGTGAAAGCTGCTCCACACTGATCACACCTGTAAGGTTTCTCTCCAGTGTGAATACGTTGGTGACTTTTTAAATGACCTGACTGACTGAAAGCTGCTCCACACTGATCACAGGTGTACGGTTTCTCTCCAACGTGAATCTTCTGACATCTCTTTGGTCGTGATGCACCAGTGAAAACTTTCTTACAGCCTCGACCACCTCGATGTTTAGATTTTCTTTGGCCTCCATGTTTCTGTAACGAGCAGGAAGAAAACATTTACATTTCACCCAAACTAAGTATTATGGACAAGTATTAATCAACCTCAAGCATCTGGTAGGTACCACAAACTGATTCTTATTTACAGCTGGATGACTGCAGACACAGCAGCAGGAGGTCATGTAATTCCTTGATCTGTTAGTGTTTGTAGTCTGTGCTAACAACCCAGAAGCTGCTTTAGTCTAAGAGAGGTGTCAGTCTAAAACTGAAGATGTTGTCTGGACCAGTCAGGTCACTGTACTGTAAAATGATTTGAATGAATGAAGTCACAAGAATCTTAAAAACACTGATAAGTAGAGAAATGTGGAGTATTTATTTTTTAGATTTCATATCAAACTTCCTTGTTTTCAAACTCAAATACTGTACTGTTCTCTCTCCAAACTCTGTCCTCAGACTCAGAAAGTCTCTAAAAACAGATTTAATGTGAAGCAGTCTCAAATATGATGCTGACCATACAGATACTTGGACGTGTGTATGTCTGTATTTGGAAGGATGTCCAGATTATAATCCTACCAAAAAAATCTAGTTAAAGACATAATATAGTTTGACGATTTTCACATTTGTTATGCTTTAATTAATTTCACCACTTTCTAGTGTGTGAAAATAACATGAACACTTCTTATATGTATTTTTTTATCCATTTATTTCTTCTGATGCCAAAATCATAAAATGATCCATCCATCCATTTTCTTCCGCTTATCCGGAGTCGGGTTGCGGGGGCAGCTGCCTAAGCAGGGAAACCCAGACTTCCCTCTCCCCGGCCACATTCACCAGCTCATCCAAAGGGATCCCGAGGCGTTCCCAGGCCAGCCAAGAGATGTAGTCCGTCCAGCGTGTCCTGGGTCTTCCCCGAGGCCTCTTTCCGGTGGGATGTGCCCGGAACACCTCACCAGGGAGGTATCCTAACCAGATGCCCGAGCCACCTCATCTGGCTCCTCTCGATGTGGAGGAGCAGCGGCTCTACTCTGAGCTCCTCCCGAATCACCGAGCTTCTCACCCTATCTCTAAGGGAGAGCCCGTCCACCCTGCGGAGAAAACTAATTTTGGCCGCTTGTACTCGCGATCTTGTTCTTTCGGTCAATACCCACAGCTCATGACCATAGGTGAGGGTAGGAACGTAGATCGACCGGTAAATCCAGAGCTTTGCCTTTTGGCTCAGCTCTCTCTTTACCACGACAGACCAATGCAGAGCCCGCATCACTGCGGACGCCGCAGTGCGCACCGATCCGCCTGTCGATCTCCTGCTCCATCCTTCCCCCACTCGTGAACAAGACCCCGAGATATGTAAACTCCTCCACTTGGGGCACGACCCCATCGCAGACCCGGAGAGAGCACTCCACCCTTTTCTGGCTGAGGACCATGGTCTCGGACTTGGAGGTGCTGATTCTCATCCCAGCCGCTTCACACGCTGCTGCGCATCGCTCCAGCGAGAGCTGAAGATCACGTCCCGATGAAGCCAACAGAACCACGTCATCCACAAAGAGCAGAGACTCAATTCTGAGGCCACACCTCGGCTGCGCCTAGAAATTCTGTCCATAAAAGTTATGAACAGAATCGGTGACAAAGGACAGCCTTGGCGGAGTCCAACCCGCACTGGAAACGATTCCAATTTACTGCCGGCAATGCGGACCAAGCTCTGACACCGGTTGTACAGGGACCGGACAGCTCTTACAAGCGAGTCCGGCACTCCATACTCCCGGAGTACCCCCCACAGGAGTCCCCGGGGAACACGGTCAAATGCCTTCTCCAAATCCACAAAACACATGTAGATTGGTTGGGCAAACTCCCATGCCCCCTCAAAGACCACAAAGAGGGTGTAGAGCTGGTCCACTGTTCCACGGCCGGGACGGAAACCACACTGCTCCTCCTCAATCCGAGGTTCGACTATCCGACGGACCCTCCTCTGCAGCACCCCTGAATAGACCTTACCGGGGAGGCTGAGGAGTGTGATCCCCTGTAGTTGGAGCACACCCTCCGGTCCCCCTTTTTGAAGAAGGGGACCACCACCCCAGTCTGCCAGTCCAGGTGGACTGTCCCCGATGTCCACGCGATGCTGCAGAGGCGTGTCAATCAAGACAGCCCTACAGCATCCAGAGCCTTAAGGAACTCCGGGCGGACCTCATCCACCCCCAGGGCCTTGCCACCAAGGAGATTTTTAACCACCGCAGCGACCTCAGCCCCAGAGATAAGCGAGCCAGCACCAGCTACCCCAGACTCTGCTTCCTCATCAGAAGACGTGTTGGTGGGATTGAGGAGGTCTTTGAAGTACTCCCCCCACCGCCTCACAACGTCTCGAGTTGAGGTCAGCAGCCCCCCATCCCCACTGTACACAGTGTTGACGGAGCACTGCTTTCCCCTCCCGAGCCGCCGGATGGTTGACCAGAATCTCCTCGAAGCCGTCCGGAAGTCATTCTCCATGGCCTCTCCAAACCCCTCCCATGCCCGAGCTTTTGCCTTAGCGACTGCCGAACATATAGAAGCAAAGTAAAGTAACCAGTAGGGGTTTGCAATATCGTATCGTTCACAACAATATCAATTAGGGCAGGGTGATATGGCCAAAGATACTTATCATGATATAAATTTGAAAATGTGCAATAATGATATAACTGATGATATAATTTACGCTAGACAAAATACTTCAAAATTGCACTTTATGGGTGCACATTCAAAATAGGAACAATTTCTTATCAACTGAACAGGCAGGTATAACCATGTATACGGTTAACAAAAGTAAAACAGAGTTGCTTTGCAACATAAAACTGCAGTGTGCAAAATAAAGAAGTTAAATAAGAAAATTGCAAAAACTCTTGAGTAAACATAAAAATAACATCTAGCTGAATAATGTTACTGTTTATGGAGGTAGAAATTATCTACATTTGTTCAAGTTTTAAGATTCTTTGTCAGAAATACTAACATGTTCACAGTTGTGGGCTTAAGGGATGACCTTTGACAAGTTACTGTGTTTCCACCTGTGCTGAACAACCTTTCAGATGCAGAGCTGGTAGCTGGAATGCATAGGTACTTTCTGGATAATCTGCTGATGTGGGGAAAGTTTACTGTGTCTTTTCCACCAGATAAGTGGATCACAGTCACTGTCTACTGGTGGGTTATTCAGATAGCTGCTCAGCTCAGATAAAAACCTTTCTGCAGTTACATCTGTCTTGGCACTAACTGCTCCCTTCAAAAAGCTTCCAGGCTCGTCTTTGGCTTTTTAGCAGCACCCCGACTCATCTAATCACCTGATGATGGAGGAGAGGTTTCTAAAACACCTGGAGCTGTGCTACCCTGGTCTGACACAAGATGCTCCAGTTCACTAAGAGCTTGGACTTTGCTGGCTTCACTCACTGGGATATTCTGTGTGAAAGCGTGGATCAAGGAGAGAAGCCATGTTACAAAGCCTCTCTGTGACACTGTCTTTGTAGCTTTTGTTCATGTAGTCAAGTATTGCTATTCTTTAGTGCTGGGCAAAGATTAAAATTTTTAATTGCGATTAATCGCATGACATGCTGCGATTAATCGCATTGTTACGCGCAAAATGTCTCTTTCCTTCAAAAAAAGGCCTACAGCTATAAAAAGAAAATGCAGTAAGTTTTGGTTTACAAACACGACATCAGGGGTCTCCAACCTGCAACTCTGGAGCTGCAAGTGTCTCTCTCCTTTTATAAAGGTTTTATGCTTTTCTTTGTTTTAAAACCTTAAAAATGGAAATAAAAATGTGGTTCTTCAAAAATAACAAACATCCTATGGTGGCTCTTCATTAAAAATATATATTAAGTTTCCTTTTTGAAAAGTCTGGTAACATTTGCGTCTCTAAAGGAGTTTTATTTAGCTGGCTGAGGGAAAAATGTCTCTTTGGATTGGAAAGGCTGCAGACCCCTGAACTAAACACATAAACAGGTTTAGCAGCAGTTTTCTCTTTAAACAGCAACAGTTAAAATATTTCTTCATATATAAAATCACATCTTTATGAGAAAGAAGGATGAAATGTTCAGGATTTACTAACTAAAAGGTAAAAAGTCAGCAGGATGAATTTAAAGCTGTGAAGCTGCTTCCTTCTAAACACAGAAGGAACAATATGTGATGAATATCAGCATCAGGTGAACAGACAGAAAGCAGGATGAGAATCTCACAGCTTCTAGATGGTGAGGAGAGAGAAATATTCACAATATGCACAATAACTTCCATCCATGCACCTTCACTGCTTCATTATCCACATTTCTGGCCTTTAAATTCTCTAAACTTTAATTTTTAGTTTGACTGCACCTGCAGCCTCCGCTACCCGGAGTTAAAGGGTTAACATCTCGTTTCCGGTAGCGTCATATGGCAAGCCGTTTGAGCATTTATTCCATATTCTTGATATCAAACATCAGTTTCCTTCACTAGCTTGCATTATGCACAAACTAGTTAACATGTGCTCATATTTTATGGGCATTTTTAATAGACTAGCGGAACTCAAAATCTGACTAGTAACAGTTTTTTAACAACTAGTGACACTTTTGTGCAAGTAGTTTGAACAGAAGTTGTACAAGTGAGGCCACTTGCTATAATAGTCAAATAAAATGAATATCTTGTCAGCGTTTTAATGCACTAGTAGGACTTTGGACCAAACTAGTTGACTAGTATGTTTTACTAGTTAACTAGTTAACTGCACAATATCAGCATGTTAACTAGTCAACATATGGTCTTCTCCTCTAGTTAAGTAGTGGCCAACAATAATCTGCACTAAATTACCAGGCGAAGCCCAAATGTTTAACTAATTATCTAGTAAAGATAAAAAAGCTTACTATTTAATTAGTAAATGCCAGTTTTGATCTTACTAGAGAACAAGTGTGACTAAAGAGGGATTACTAGTTAACTAGTGAAGCCAAAATACCCTCTAGCAATACTAGTAAGTGACATACCTTCTCAGCTTGTGAACACCTGACTGACGAAATCATCACTAGTGGACTAGTTAAAACGTAGCACTCCCTAGTTCAACTAGTTAATTATATGCAAATAAATAGGTGGGGTAAAGGCTTATTGAGGCCTCCCATTGGCTCCCCAATTCAAAATTTAAAATGCCTACAAATCATATCTCCAGGATTTCATTACAGCCCACCCAGTTCATTACCATTTGAGATACTAGCTAACATGTGGTCCAGTGAACTGCAAATAGCCACCTAGTGGCTGCAAGTTGCAGCTTACACGTAAACTTGTAAAGACAAAGTGCTAACTAGTTGACTAGTTGAAGTATATTTTGATGTTACATGTTCACTAGTGAGACTAAAGACCATGGACTAATTAACAAGTGTAAAAAAAAGGCTAACATGTAAAACAAATGACTTACTAGTAGCATATACTTATCCACAAGTAACAAGAAATGAATAACTAGTTAAAGGACAGATCTAACATGTAAGAAAAATGACCAACATGTCATACCAAAGGCTTTACATGTTTGACAAATAGTCTGGCTGGTAGGAGACAACACTCTCCACTTGTTTACATGTGCAAAACAAAATAGGTGTCACTAGCTTACTAGTCACTATTTTGGTAGCTAACTAGTTCACTAGTAAAATTGTAATTGTGTTACTTGTTAAAGAATGAAAAAAGAAAAGTGGAACTCATAAACAATTTGTGCCTCACAAGCTAACAAGTAAATCTTTATGTCTTACTTGTTAACTTGTAAAATAAAAAGTAAACCTTAGCTAGTCATCTAGTTGGCATTTTTGTCTTGATAGGTTGGCATGTAACCTCTTAAAACCTTATCATATTACTAGATCAGTAAGAAAAGACCGTAGCTAGTGCAACTAGTAAGGATTTGGACCTATAGTTAACATGTAAAGAGAAATAAGCTGCCCCTAGTTAACTTGCATAATCTTAATGTCAGCAGGTTCACGTGTATATTGTATGTAAAGAGGCGGGAGAAGGATTCTGATTGGTCAGTGATCAAACTGTGTGCTTCAGAACCTTAAAGGGCCCTTTTCTAATAATGTGATATAATAATAATATCATTATCATAATAATATCATCATCATCATGACCAGTTGTTGTTTGTGTGCACAGCGACAGTGTGTGAGGGAAACTATAATAAATTTATTTTTTAAATGGCTATGTATGTATTTGTGTGAAGGTTTGTTTTATTTTAATATGCAGTCTCCTCCCACAGCTGCAGACTCCTCCCACTGCTGCAGACTCCTCCCACAGCTGCAGACTCCTCCCACAGCTGCAGACTCCTCCCACAGCTGCAGACTCCTCCCACAGCCGCTTTAGTTTTATTCAGAACGAGTTGCAGACACCTGGACACACGTCGCTCCTTCTCCATCATTTTCTATGTAAACTTGCGTGAGGAAGTGAAAATCGCTGCCCTCCTCCAGCCAAGCGACAGGCGACAGTCGTGCATGTAAAATGTTGCGTTTGTGCACGCAGACGTGCACACGGGGGCTTGCGACGCAACACAAAAAAATAGAAAAATTTTCAATTTTTGTAAGTCGCGACTAAATAATCCACCAGCTCCCAGAGTCACAGAGAGACAAACGTTATAAACAAACAGAACTTTTTTCTCTATTAACACAGTGAACAATCCGGGATTTAAGAACCTCATCAACACTTTGGACAAACGGCATCACTGCCGTCTCACCACCATGTTAGTGGACTTGTCTCTTTCTTCCCTGTATGATGAGTGTAGTGAGGATGGTGTGAAAGACGTGGTGACAGTCCGATGTTTCTCCACCGCTACGGACCTGTGGTAAAGCCGCACCAGAGCCGTATAGAAATGTCGCGCTACATTTTATTGACGTGGATTTCAACGTGAAAACGAAATGTCTCCAGACTATTTTTTTCCAGATCAGACCAAGCGGAACAAAGCTGCTGGTCTGAGACAAACAATAGCTATGGGGACCTGGTGGAAACAAACTAGTCGGCATTACCACAATAAACACTTCAAATGTCCCCCCCCCAAAACCTCTTATCTATAATCGTGTTAAATAATCGAGATCTCAATTTCAGTCAAAATAATCGTGATGATCATTTTTCCCATAATCGAGCAGCCCTAGTGCATACAGTCCTTGTAAGTAAAATTGTACACATGAAGTAATGCTCTGTGTTCTTCTTGTGTTGAAAGGTTTACGTTGCAGTGCTTCTGTTGGGCAGAATTTCCCAAACAGCAGACGTCTCAGTTTTAGTCTTCAGGACGAAAATACTTTAGTTTTAGTCACATTTTAGTCATGACTAAGTTTGATAGTTTTAGTCCAGTTTTAGTCCAATGAAAAATGTATTAGTCTTTTAACAAATGAATTTAGGTCAATAATATGTATTAAAAAGTGGAATAAAGGTCGACAGGTTATAACAAGTAATTCATAAAACAAGTTAACCTTAAAGCTTTTACATAATAACCAGGTCCTTTACCAGACTGAAAGCTTTAGCCGAGACTTTCCCATCAACAGGGAAGAAATGCTGCCGTGTTTTACTTAAAATGCTGTTGGACAGAAACCTTTAATTTCTATATTTCAGCTTTTTTCATGAATTGATGCTTCATCATACAAACATGTCACACAAGAAAATAGCAGATCTATAAGTTTAACATACAGCAACACATTGTGTTTGGTTATTTTCATCAATAATTAGAAAATTAAAGGAAGGTTTGTAGACTTAGAAGGTTTCCAACCAACAGCAGATACTTTCTGATCTACTTAGGGTGATGCTTTGTACAGATAAAGTTCTAACTGTGGAATCAATTACTCCAAAAAAGCAAAGAGCAACAACATCCTGACTTTGGTAACTGTGGCTTTATTTCTGAGAATTTTCTGAAGTGTAAAACTCCACCCTGAAGACACACATGTCCACAATATGAGCAAAGGATGAGGAACACATGCTCAACGTGACCTGGTCTGCCAGTGAAATTATGATGGATTATAGTTAAAATATGTCCATGTATCGTTTCATCGCTTCCACCAAACCCCTTCAATTTAATGAAGACAAGACAGATTATTCTGTTTGGTAGCAAAGAGAAGAGGGTCAGCATGTTCAGAGAATATAAACCTAGCAGAACTCTTAGATCCAAAGACTCTGGTCAACTAGTCCAGACCAGAGTCCAGACTAAACATGGAGAAGCAGAATTTAGCTGCTATGCTGCAAAGAAGTGGAACAAACTGCCAATGTCGACATTTTTAGATCCAGCTTGAAAATATTTCTTTTCTCATGCGCCCATGCATGAATTCTGAACAGTAACATTATAACTTAACGTTAACATTAGCAGCTAACATGAGGGCCTGCAGTTTTAGCGTTAGCAGCTAACATGAGAGCATACGGTTTTAGCGTAAGCTGGTAACGTGAGAGCCTGCGGTTTTAGCGTTCGCTGCTAACGTGAGAGCCTGCGGTTTTAGCGTTAGCTGCTAACATGAGAGCCTGCGGTTATAGCGTTAGCTGCTAATGTGAGCGTCTGCGGTTTTAGTGTTAGCTGCTAACGTGAGAGCCTGCGGTTTTAGTGTTCGCTGCTAACGTGGGAGCCTGCGGTTTTAGCGTTCGCTGCTAACGTGAGAGCCTGCGGTTTTAGCGTTAGCTGCTAACGTGAGAGCCTGCGGTTTTAGTGTTAGCTGCTAACGTGAGAGCCTGCGGTTTTAGCGTTAGCTGCTAACGTGAGAGCCTGCGGTTTTAGCGTTAGCTGCTAACGTGAGAGCCTGCGGTTTTAGCGTTAGCTGCTAACGTGAGAGCCTGTGGTTTTAGCGTTAGCTGCTAACGTGAGAGCCTGCGGTTTTAGCGTTAGCTGCTAACGTGAGAGCCTGCAGTTTTAGCGTTAGCTGCTAATGTGAGAGCCTGCAGTTTTAGCGTTAGCTGCTAATGTGAGCAGCAACTCACTGCAATAGTTTACAGGAGAACGTAATCCACATTGGTGAATGAAAACATCTGAGTTTGACATCATCTTGACAAGAGTAGCTGATTTTGGACGGAGGAGACACAGGAAACCAGTGCAGAGTCTCAATAAGTCACATGAAAGTAAGCTCACGTCACTGGAAACGGACGTAATAACCCATAAGAGTCCCACATGACATGTTTGTCACATACAGATTGTGAGACATTTTGCTTCAATTTATGGTATGAACTTTGCTTAAAATCCTGTTGAACACAATCTGATACTTGTATTTTGTCCCCTAATAGATACCCAGAAGCAGAAAACCACATTATAATATGTTTAAACTATCACATGGTAATAAATGGTAGATTAATGGATTTAATATTCTTAGTAGATTTTATTAACTTTAACACGTTATCTGAGACCTGAACTTTAAGAATATGTAGAGTGACTCCACAGAATGAAACAGTTTTATCAGGATAAAACTTTGTGTTAAATATGAGATGAACCACAAACCGCTAGTTGAAAGATGAAGAAGAGCAACAACAAAGTAGGGCTGGACGATTAAACGCATTTTAATCTCAATTACGATCTGGGTTTTCAACGATCATAAAAATGAAATGATTATTTTCTCAGTTTCCTCTTTTGCTGTTTTCAGCTGTAAATCGAGCGGCGCTGGCATCGCAGCGCTCTGCTGCAGACTCCTCCCACCGCCCCAACCGCTTTGCTTTAATTCAACTCCAGTTGCAAACACCTCTCAAGTTACGGGCTGGACACACGTGTTGGTGGCGTGTCTCTCTCATGAGCATTTTCCTTCTTGGAGGGAATCTGGATCCAGTTTGATAAGATGTAGAGAAAAAGTGCAGCAGGTAGAATTGTGTGAATGAGTTTAATGCGGCTCTATGGAGCATCGTTGTGGAGCCGAGGTCGTTCTCCCTGATAGGGAATGTTTCCCCTGCACGAGAGAACATGCACTCGTTCAGTAGAGCTGGATCCTCCTGACTACGCTCTATTTCACCACGGAAACAGAAAAATAACAGCATGCAGGTCCCTTCACTTCTTGTTTGAGGCTTGTTGTTCCCTCACTGAGGTTTGCTTGAGTCTGGACCAACTCTTAAACTATTGGTTTCTAATGAGAGAGAAGAGCTGCTGAAACATTAAAACAATCATAGTTCGCCTAAACTCTCATTTCCTCCAACATCAGCTTCATCATCATTTAACAAAGTTCTCATGCATGAACGTCATGACGTTGACGACACAGATCCTGGAAAGAAGTGACGTCCAATAACACGCTGGAGAAGTTTAGAAGCGAACTACCATCCAGATCACCTGGAAGGACTTTTACTCTCTTTGGCTCCGTTTACTTGATATGAAATATAACAGAATTTAATACGTTTAGTCCATGTTTCCATCGTAAACAAGAAGCTGTTTCTGGATGTTTCTGATCCAAAACGTGGCCTCCATGAAGGGAAAATAGGACGTGAACGTCTTTGCATTGACAGCAGAAAGTTCCATCCCATCATACAGTCGCTCATATCGTCTCTCTTTGAAGCCCAATCTCTGTTCAAACATCAGCTTTTTATTTCCACGCAGGCTGGATCATGTTTCATTACTCTAGTAAATATCATCCCTTTCTCCCTCCAAGAAAGCTGCTCTGACATCATTTCTGTCCCTTCTCCAGGTGATATTTAGCAGAAACGTCACGTCATCTTTTCTGACTCTTGTACATGTGCAGAGGTTTGGACTTTCTTTACTAAAGTGAAGCAGGGATGAGTTTCCATGTTGGAACATAAAAACATGCATGTTAGCTTCATCCATGTCTCTGAACTCTCCATTGGAGTGAGTGACAGCTTGTTTGTCTCTGTGTTGGTCCTGTGATGGACTGGTGACCTGTCCAGGGTGGAAACTGTCTCTCAGCTGGTAGCAGCAGGGATGGCCTCCACCCCCCCACCACCCTGTGTTGGACTAAGCAGGGACAGCAAATGAACGAATGGATGGAAGTGAAGCAGAGACACGTGCTGTGGTCGATGTTTATGGCTGATTTTTCTTTATAAAACCAGTTTCCTCTTTCTAGAAAGACCAGTGTGTTCAAACTGGAATTGTTTTATTTTACACACAGATCGTGTTTCATCTCTCTAGTAAATATGAGGACCTTTCTTCTTTATTTACTAAAGTTTTATGGGGAAACAGATTCTGGCTGAAGGACAAATACAGTCGACCAGAATCTGAATCCACAAACAAGTTTAGTAGAGAAAAATTAAATCTCCTCATATTTACTAGAATAACCACAGATGAGCTGACATGTGTGTAAACATGAGAAATAAATAAAAACACTGACGTTTGGACTGAAACTGTGTTTTATAGTTAGGGGAAACTATATCTGGCAAAAGGGAAAACACAGCCAGAAAATCTACTATTGAAATCCCGTGTAAAGACAGAAACCTGTAAATCTTTACTAGAATAATGAAACATGATCTGAAATATGAACAAAACTAAAGTTGATGTTAGAAAATACTCTGTGTGTTAAAGAAAAGGACTAAACTTTTAGTCTAATATAGAAAAAGCTTATTTATTAGAAAAAGAGGTTTTGACTAAAGTAAAAAAGTAAATAAAAAGTTACGTAGAGCTAATTTAAAATGGTGGAGTTGAACTAAAACTATTAAATAACGTGTAGAGTTCTGCTTTCTACATGTTTCATATCAAGTAAACTAACTGAGATTAACAATCATTACAGGTCATCTTGACAGTCGTGTGGTTGTGAACTTCTTCCAGCAGGTTACTGGACTGTTACAGTAAGATTGTCTCAGTGTTTCAGGAGGATACGAGGAACTAAAAACCTCACTGAGGGAACAACATTCAAACAAGGACTGAAGTCACCTACATGTTATTTTTCTGCTGTGGATCCAACTGAATGATTCATGTTCCTTCGTCCAGGAGAAACATTTCCTATCAGGAGTAACTACCATGACTCAGCAATACTGCTGATGGAGACATTGTCCAGCAGCATTTAAAGCGGGAACTGCTCCATAATGACGTCAACAACTCTCGGACGCTCGGAATTACGAGACAACGTGAACGCAGCATACGCCACGTTTTGTGTAAAAGTAACGTGATATATGATCTCCGTTCCTCTGTACTGCAGACGTAGCTCCTACGTTGGGTCCTGTCTGAGAGGAAACGCGGATACTTTGCAGTTTTAACGAGGAAAACATGAAAACACAAACTTTTACTACTTTTCTTTTTCACCTCTGATAGAAAACCAGAACAAGCGGATGAGACACGGAGCCTCGAGACTCGTCCTCGTGTCTTTAGTGTCCTCAACACTGACCTGCCGACCGGTGGTATCAGAGGATGATCCCGCTTTGTTCCTCCTCGTGGGGTTCTGGTCCTGGTTCTGCTCCTCCATTCTGGTTCTTGTCTGAAGACTCCAGCAGCTCTCCGCTCCGTCTGTATCCGCCAAGATAAAACAAACCGTCGAACTGTGCTCCGTGGCGCATGCGCAATTGTTACGCCACTATGCTGCATTCAAGTACACACGACACATGAGAACTCAACTCAAAATCCCATCAAGCTCGAGGGAAACCAGAAGATATAAAAATCTAAGACATGGCGGAATCATCGATTAAAAACAAGAGACACAGAACATGTGTAACATATTTATTTATAATATCAACAATGATTAAACAGAGGATGTGTTTATCATGTGTGATTCCTACTAGTAACCCTGAAATCCCGTGTTCTCCGTGCTCCGTGAATGCAGCAGCATGGCTCGTTTGTTCTCCAGCTGCCGCTGATCGTGGAGCTTCTGATGTTGGGAGAAGTTTGCCTTCAGGGTTTTCTGCTGAAAGTCTTTCTGACAGAAAGGTAGAGGCTTCAGAAAGTTTTTAAGAAGTCGCGACTGTTGTTTTTCATAGTTTGAAATCTTTCAGATGACTCTCTTTGTCTTCATCATCATCTTCATCAGAGGAGCAGCTGAAGAGCTGCTGCAGTTTCAAATCTGCATTTTCTCCACACATTTAGTTTCTTCATTAACCAGAATGATTCAGGAACTCCTCACAGTGATTCCAGAAGGTCTCATCAGACACTAATGACTGTATTGATTATTGATTAGTTTTAGTTGATTTTAATAAAGTGAGTTGAACGTCTGCAGTGGCGGCCATCTTGCCACAGTCAGCTGTCTCACTGACCACATTGTTTTAATGGTGCATGCACTTTATAAACAACCATAACTTGTTTAATGCATAATTAAGAATAATTATAACCAAAGATTCTAGAGCAGAGCTACAACCATGAACTTTCATATGTAAATAAACACATGGAAAATAAACACATGCAATGAATACACACACACACACACATGGGTTTATGTTAAATCATAGAGCTAGAGTTCCAGGGTGATGTTCAGCACGGTGTAATATATTAAATCAATATTTAGGCTACTAAAACTCAGTGTACAGAAGAATGACATGATTATATATATATATATATATATATATATATATATATAGTAATGAAAGAATATTAATATAAAATAAATTTAATTGTTACATGTTCAGTTCAAAAATAACCATTCAAATAATTTTATTATTTAATAATATTTATTTTATATGAACACATTATATATTATTATCTTTATTGTCTTTAATGTCTGTAACATCTTGGACATAAACGTGACATTTATTTGTACTTATTAGCTTCTTGAATCGACATTAGTCTAGTTCTGCACAGAGAACTAGACTAATGTGGAGATTTAAACCTGGAGGACAGAGATAAAACATAAATATGTGTGAGTGAAACAGGGAATTTAATTTAACACTGAAAAAGCCTCCAAGTTACACTGATGAACAATTAAATTACCAACTTAAAATTTAAATACACAAATACACAGGGCGTAGCAGCATGAGAGAGAACTTCACACAAACACAAACTACACCTCAGTAATCAAAGTACAAGCTCTTGTAAAACAAAATAATCAATAAAAACACGGTTTAGCTAATAACCTTTTGAAAAGGACGTTTTTGTTGAGCTTCTGACGCATGTTGTTTCTCTGTAAGCTAAGTGTGCTCATTTTAGCAACGTGGTGCAGCCTTAGCTTAAAAACCACCAACACAACTATATTTATAAGATAAGATCCTTTATTGATCCCACGGTGGGGAAATTTCACTGTTACAGCAGCTCAAACACAAAGTAAAGGAAACATTAAACACTAGACTAAATAAAAACAAGGACTCAAACATATAGGTTTGAACCTGAAGGGACGTGGTCTTTCTGTGTGGAGTTTGCATGTTCTCCCGTGTACACGTGGGTTCTCTTCTGGTACTCTGGCTTCCTCCCACCGTCCAAAGACATGCATGTTAGGTTAATTGGTCTCTAAATTCTCGCTAGGAATCAGTGTGTGTGTGAAAGGTTGTTTGTCTCTTTCTGTGTTGGGCCTGTGATGGACTGGTGACCTGTCCAGGGTGTACCTGCCTCTCACCTGTTAAATGCTGGGTCAGGCTCCAGCTTCCCCGTAATGGACAAAGTGCTACAGATAACGAATGAATATATATATTTATATAGTACATGTTGTAATACCTGCAACGTGCTTAGAAGTCAGCTCGATGGCAACAACAAGACACCCTGCTGGGATAATAAGCTGCCAAAGGAGGAAGTTCAGACCACAGATGTTAAAACACGGAAGTTGTTCACCATGCGTGGAGGCTTCCACCCACATCCAGTGTCCAGAGACTCTACGCTAAGCACAAAGAGGGAGGATGAGGACTAGTGAGCATCAGGGCCACTATCCAAGACGAAACAAGCTCCATGAACACATCAGGAAGATGGACCCAAGGGACGAAGCACTGAGTGAATGTCTCAGACAATAGAACCTGGAGGAGAATGAAATGGAGGAACCACCATGGGAGGACGAGTCCCTGAAGTGTCTTATTATCAACATTTTATAGTTAGAATGAATTAAAATGACATAGATTGGGATATACTGGGCTGCAGCTTAAGCAGACTGCAGTTTGCTAAGAGTAGTTAATTTTAGACTCCATGTAGAGACGGGCTGATGTAAGACACACTCAGGTTCTTACCAGGTTCTCTGTCTTAGAGACTGGACTTCAACACAAACACCATCTATGTAAACATGTGTGTTTCCACAGGATTGGTCAACTCAGAACTTAAGGAATGTCTTTGTTTGAAAGGTAGATAAGGCGCCTCACACATGTGGTTTTGGGATTCTCAAGATTGGCCAGAGACCTCACAGACTCTGCAGATCTGTTTAAGATCACTTCTTGTAATAAAATCATTATTTTTTATACATGAAGATGGCGTCCAGAGCTCTTCTTCTTACCTGAAACTATTTTTCCACATCACCTGCTTCCACAAACAAACAACACCCCTGCATGGGATGTACCACCGACAGACAGCCGACGTGGTGGAACAAGTCCAACCAACGGCTAGAGAGGGCTGGACTGAAGGACAGCACAGAGGCACTAATCATGGCAGCACAGGAGCAAGACTTGAGTACCAGGACAATCGAGACCCAGATCTACCACACCAGGCAGGACCCCAGGTAAATATCAGGACAAAGAAACACGAGGAACTGGAGAAATACCAAGAACCCAAGATAGAGCTGGAGAAAGCCTGGAAGGTGAAGGCAGCAGTAGTAACAGTGGTCATGGGATCACTGGAGGCCGTGTCCTCCACACTGGAGAAGAAGCTCCACCAGAAACCTGGAGAACCATCAGACATCTCCATCCAGAAGAGCAGCTAAGAGCTAAGATACTGGTAGGACCCTCAAGCTCCCAGGACTCTGGTAGAGGACCCGAGCTGGAGATGAAACACCACCCAGCCTACCCAGGAGAGATGGGAGGTTGGGTGGAGGAAAAGTTTATTTAAATATTATTATTTTATATGAATATATTCACTAGATTATTCCTCATCAGAGAAAAACAAGATTTCATTTAGTCTAATGTCACAATGTGGTTCTTTCTTACCAGTAATTTACATCCTTTCATCATAATCACCACAATAATCATTTCACACTCACTGTTTAATGTTCACTGTCATTAAGAACAACGACAAACATGTTTTTCAATAAACACTGTTAAACAATAATTAAACTAAACCAAACTAGACCAATATTTACAATAAACACTCAAACAATCAGAACTATTTACAATTATTGACGAGCAAGTTCCCTAAATTCTGTTTAGGATCTTTCTCCTCCACATGCTGGTATCCAGCCACATTCTGCTCATCAACAGCCTGCCAATGTTATGAAGCAGAAAACAGAAAATTACTGTTTAAAACCTTTAGTTTCAATAACATGCGTGAACATACAGTATGTAGAAAACAGCAGCAAATAACTGTTACTGACACAGTTTCATGTGAGGAATCTCCAGCCTCAGATATGCCAGAGGCCAGCGTGGAGGAGGTGCTGGGAGCAGGTTGAACCTCCATATCCAGCACTGTGGCTCGTCTGTGAGGTCAGAAAAGCCCTCATCTTCCTCATCAAGTACCACATCGTGCTCCTCAACCAACCGGGCGGTCTCCTCTGAGTCAGGGTTCATGTCCTGCAGCTCCTGACCAGTCTGCTGGAACAGATACTGAACTCCTACGAGTTCGCCTGAGACAAGACCGAATAAATAAACACCATGCAGACTGGAATGAGTAAAAACCAGTCGGCTGGAAGGATCATGAAATACATACACAGTAACAAAAGGCTAAATGTTGTTTCACTAAGCAACACAGTTTCACAGGTAAACAGTAAAACACAAGAGTTTTCAGAGAGATGCAGCCTCATGCTTTTCCTTTGTCCTGGTAACACTGATGTAATTCTGACCTGTGTAACATGAGGACGGACAGAACTCTGGCGCCACCTTTCTGCCAAACAGCTTCTTGTAGGTTTGGTTGACAGAATGCAGCAAATCACCAGAGTAGCAGCACAAAGGAGACTTCTCAGTTGCCATGGCAGCAACACCTGGTCCTGGTTCCACCTGTGTAGCCCTTCCAACAGGTAAACCTGAACATTCAGGCTGTTGGCACTGCTCCCTAGAAGTACATTGAAACGTAACATGAAATATCAAACTGAAACATTATTGGCGTACACAACACATGAACCACATCACACACACACCCACACGTCAATAATAACACACACGTTCTGGTTTCAGTTCTCTCAACACAAACCTGCTATGAAGCGGTTTAGCTGCAGATGAAAAGACTCCAAGGAAGTTGAGCCTCTGGTTCACCTAAACACCGGCAGACACACACCTCCCTTGGTCAGCTCCCAGTTTTAGTGCAGAGAGCAACACCTGGTGGATCTTGGATGCTCTTCACATGCTTCTTCTGGACCCGCCAGATGTGCTCCATCCTCTCCCGATCAAACAGAGGAACACCAAGGGAGTTTGGGGGTCTAGAGCCTGAACAAAGTTTTATCATCGGATGTTTAAATCTGTAGGAAAAGACTTTAATGCTGGACAGAGAATGAAGTGTAGAACTACAGATGCTCTGGCTGAAAAGGTCATCACTCACTGAGATGCAGTGCTGACCGGAGAACCAGTAATCTCCACCTTCCATGACTTGTTTCTGTAAAACAGAGTCTAAGTAACTTGTATTAACAACCCACTTTTAAACAGATGATGTGTGATTACTGTTTACCTGAGACACTTTCCTGGCCATGGCGACATTCGGCTCTGCAGCTGCAACATGTGAACCACCAAGTCTTGGTTTGGTAAACTGAAAGGTAAGAACTGTGTAATGAGAGGCTGTTTACTGAACTAAATATATTTATCTGTAGCAAAGAGAACTAATATTAAACATGTGTCATTGTGAAATGGAGCTTATTATGTTTTAAACTGTTTACCTGTTCACATTCGTTCTGCTTGTAAAGCTGGTATTGTGATAACTGTGTGGGGTATTTTAGTGACGCTGGCCCTTTAAGAGCAGCTCCAGATTAGAGCATGCAGGCTCGTAGGTTTCCGTCACACCGCGTGCTGCCAGCAGGAGTACTGGAGTAGTGATGTACGATGCCACTCGCTTTCTTTCTGATCCGATACCAAGTAAAATACAAGCCAGTATCAGCGATACCGATCTGATACCAGTCTGATACCGATCTGATACCGATCTGATACCGATCTGATACCGGTCTGATACCGGTCTGATACCGGTCTGATACTTTGTCCAGAAACTTCATGTGTTTGGAAAATCACTTTGAAAGCAGCTCCGCTGAGGAGAAAGGAAGTGGTGGTAACATTTTCATAGAATACTTAGTCAATCAAACTTAAATTTCCAGTAAAATTGATAAATAAATACATAAATACCACAATAACTGCATGTTTGTCAACACCTACATATTAAAATATTTAGTTTAGTCAGGCTGGGAGGCGGCACAGACAGGAAACAGCTCTCTGGAGGGCAGCCAGGAGGCCGCGACCACAGGAGCTGGATAGTCCAGCAGGATCCACCCAAAGACAGGCCCTGGAGTTAAAGGTGGAGGAGAGTGTCCCCCTCTTGTTGCAGGAACCAGAGGTGAAGAAGGAGCCTTCCTTCTGCTGCTACACCTGTACAGAAACAGAACAAAGAAGTTCTTACAGCTTTTACAAGTAAACTAAGCTGACAATCATCAGGAGCTCCTAAAAAAAAAAACCCAGACAGCAACAAGATGTATCACATCAACAACCAAAGTACCAAAGACACACACATAAATAATAATAAAATAATCCTAAACAAAAGTATTTCTTAGTGTATAAACACACTGGACAACTCAGTGACTGTCAGCATGAAGAGGATGAGGAATGAGGAGCGATCAGAGATGAGTGTGATCCTGCAAACGCGATCACGTCTCCACGGAGACTAGAGACAAACTAGGGCGGCCTAGAGATCGGGGTGATCGTTGGTAATCCTGGAGCAGGAACCCAAGCCACCCCACCACAAAGACTACCCTGGACCCACCCCAAGGGCGGCAGAGCAAACCCCAGCCAGAGCCCCCCGGGGTCACAGGGTCCAGGCCCCGGTAGGCCAAGATCGGCAGCTGCCGACCCAGCCAGACACCAGCCATCCAGGGTGGCCAGAACGAAGGGCCCAGGGCTTCAAAACCCAGAGGCAGCCCCTCCTCCACCCACTCCAACCCTCCCTCCTCCACCCAACCTGTTACCCACATCTATCCACCCTGTAACCCCTTCGGGGTCACCCCTCACTCAGCTGCCCTGTTTGTGGGCAGAGGGCTTCCACCTGAAGACCATGGGTGGATATCAGAAGCCTTGTTTAAGATCGGGGGTAAAGGGAAAACTGGAGCTCCAGGACAACCTGAAGCTGTGGTACTACCCACCTCAGCCGAGTCTCTACCACCAGGAGCCTTCACCAGACCGTGTTTTCACCCATCCACTACTCGTCTGGATGCTCTATAAGTTGTGGAAGGTTAAGGTGGTCTGCCCCATTCCTTCTTGTGGTGGCATCAGCTGGTAAAACTCAGTTAAGGAACTCCTTAAATCATCTGAACTTATCTGAAGTTATCTGAGATGATGACTAAGAAAAGAGAGACTGCAATGAAATCTGCACGTTAATCTGAGGTACGAGTAGGAGACCTGCAGTAAAACTCACTGGTAAGACCCCCCAAAGAGAACAAATCCCTCCTATATGATGCATGTAAGGGGGGAGCCCCCCCATTTTGAAAAATGAATTTCAGGCCCTGAAATTAACGGACTCTGGCAGAGGCTGAATGAAGAGGACCAGCAGCGGGTTGTTTATGCAGCTGCATCAAGAGACTTTTAAGTGGACGCGTCCGAGTTTCATTTCATTTCAGGATTCATTTAAATTTGTGAGACTTTTTCTTCAGATAAAATCTTTCATGATGACAGGCTTTAATATTTAAGACAATTTAATAATATTTAACATAAAGCTGGTCAAAACCTCATAAATAACATCACATCATAATGATATTTATAAACAAAAATAACATTTTTTACATTGTTATGCGATTAAAATGTGATTAATTGAGATTAATTAATTACATACATGTGTATATAATATACAAAGTTTCCATCACTCTGACTTTAGGTTGTGTTATTGTGGTTGTTTTGAATAAAACAAAGTACTACATCAAAAACTGATCTCAGCTGCAGGAATTGAGGCCGTGTTGTTCAAATAAGAAAACTTTATCGTTACAATTAATTTTCTAATAAATGTTACAAAGAGACTGAAACTAACTCAGCAGTTAGTGATAATCTACCCTGATCCATCATCCACTCAGGTCAATAATCCACTGCCACAATGGTCCAAAATAATCAATAACAGGCCCAATATTTATTAGTTATTTAATAAATAACTGCTGTTTAGAAAGCATCACACACTTCTACTCATAGGCCTATAAAAGCCACAGTAAACTTAATAAATGAATCATCAGTAATCCTAAAGTAATCTAAGTGTCAGTCAGTCCATTCACGTATGAAATGTTCATTTTAATTTAACCAACTTTAATAAATGAAACACTAAAACTGATTCATGAGTTAAACTCCTAGCTAGCTAACTAGCATTTAGCCGAGGCTAGCTGAGCTAGCTAGCAGTACTAATTACAATCTCTCTCTCTCTCTCTCTCTCTCTCTCTCTCTCTCTCTCTCTCTCTCTCTCTCTCTCTCTCTCTCTCTCTCTCTCTCTCTCTCTCTCTCTCTCTCTCTCTCTCCACATCACGCGCCAGTGTCCCACCTCTGACTGTCTCTCTTCCTCCGTTCTTCTGAACCGCTACGGTAACTTCTTCCTGAGGCCATGACGCCGTTTCCTTTTATCTCCTCACTAACAGGAAAGATGGCGACCTGTCAATCATCCCGATCCTGCACGTGAACTGGTCCTCTGGAAGCTACGTAGAACTGTGGTCGAATCCCAAATGGAACACTTGAGCACTCCTGCACTCACGGGCGCGCTCCCGCGAGGGGCTCGAGGGTTCAGTGGTATTCCAATTGGAATTGTGTGAGTGATCAAGGGATAAACCCACAGACCATGTTATTGACGGCTGAAACTGTGATAGAAACGACCAAACACATAGAAACTGGTTACCATTAAATGCAGCTGCACAAGTTTGAAAGATGGATATGAGGTCAGTTTTCTAGAAGTCACATAATCAGATATTTACTGTCTAATCTAAACTGTTTGAAGCTGGCAGAAAGTTTACATTTAGCAAATGACATCTCAGAAAACTGAACTCATTTCACGTTTGTGACATAATGTGACTGAAATGTTTGGAAAACTGGAAAAATATGACAAAGTTTTGTAATGTAGTTACACTTTTGTCATGTGTGTAACTACATGGGCACTATTTTTCTAAACATTTCAGTCATATTAAACCATAAAATGTGAAATGACTTCAGTTTACTTTGAAGTCATTTGCTAAATGAACAATTAGAAATATATTTCTTTAACTTTATGTGTTCAGAGGTTGAATCCCTCCTACCTTGTAACAGCTGCAGGCAGGTCTTCTGCTGCTCTCCTTCCTCTCTTTAGTTTCCTTAATGTTCCACTTACCAGAAACGTTTCCTTCTACAATCTGAGAAAAATAAAACTCCTCCATAAATCAGGAAAGCTTCCTTCATCCAGCAGGTCCAGAGTCTCTCTAACAGGTTTTCAGAGCTGCTTGTAGAAGGAGACGTTCTAAACTTGTCTTTATTATGTCTCACCGAACGCTACGTCAGAAAGGCAGCGTGGTGTCATGGATACGTGCCGCGCATGCGCAGTAACGTAGCAGCTGTTTGTAGTACAGTATGGTGACACAGTTCTACGTAGCTTCCAGAGGACGAGTTCACGTGCAGGATCGGGATGATTGACAGGTCGCCATCTTTCCTGTTAGTGAGGAGATAAAAGGAAAACGGCGTCATGGCCTCAGGAAGAAGTTACCGTAGCGGTTCAGAAAAACGGAGGAAGAGAGACAGTCAGAGGTGGGACACTGGCGCGTGATGTGGAGAGAGAGAGAGAGAGAGAGAGATTGTAATTAGTACTGCTAGCTAGCTCAGCTAGCCTCGGCTAAATGCTAGTTAGCTAGCTAGGAGTTTAACTCATGAATCAGTTTTAGTGTTTCATTTATTAAAGTTGGTTAAATTAAAATGAACATTTCATACGTGAATGGACTGACTGACACTTAGATTACTTTAGGATTACTGATGATTCATTTATTAAGTTTACTGTGGCTTTTATAGGCCTATGAGTAGAAGTGTGTGATGCTTTCTAAACAGCAGTTATTTATTAAATAACTAATAAATATTGGGCCTGTTATTGATTATTTTGGACCATTGTGGCAGTGGATTATTGACCTGAGTGGATGATGGATCAGGGTAGATTATCACTAACTGCTGAGTTAGTTTCAGTCTCTTTGTAACATTTATTAGAAAATTAATTGTAACGATAAAGTTTTCTTATTTGAACAACACGGCCTCAATTCCTGCAGCTGAGATCAGTTTTTGATGTAGTACTTTGTTTTATTCAAAACAACCACAATAACACAACCTAAAGTCAGAGTGATGGAAACTTTGTATATTATATACACATGTATGTAATTAATTCATCTCAATTAATCACATTTTAATCGCATAACAAATGTAAAAAATGTTATTTTTGTTTATAAATATCATTATGATGTGATGTTATTTATGAGGTTTTGACCAGCTTTATGTTAAATATTATTAAATTGTCTTAAATATTAAAGCCTGTCATCATGAAAGATTTTATCTGAAGAAAAAGTCTCACAAATTTAAATGAATCCTGAAATGAAATGAAACTCGGACGCGTCCACTTAAAAGTCTCTTGATGCAGCTGCATAAACAACCCGCTGCTGGTCCTCTTCATTCAGCCTCTGCCAGAGTCCGTTAATTTCAGGGCCTGAAATTCATTTTTCAAAATGGGGGGGCTCCCCCCTTACATGCATCATATAGGAGGGATTTGTTCTCTTTGGGGGGTCTTACCAGTGAGTTTTACTGCAGGTCTCCTACTCGTACCTCAGATTAACGTGCAGATTTCATTGCAGTCTCTTTTCTTAGTCGTCATCTCAGATAACTCTCTGGTCTCGTCTCCATGTTCTTAACTAGGGCTGCCACAATTAGTCGACTAGTCACGATTATGTCGACTATTTTAATAGTCGACAACTAATTTAATAGTCGAAGCTTCGTTATTTTAAAAAGAAACCTGCAGCGGCATTTTCCACTGCCGCCTCTGCGTTTCTGTCCATGGCACACATGCGCAGTAGAGGTAATCGGGGTCAGACGTGATGTCACCGGAAGTAAAACCAGACGGGCTTTTGTATCATCATGGCTACCCGGCAACGGACTTCTAAAGTGTGGGAACATTTTAAGAAAACAGAAGAAAAAGCTGTCGAATGCGTTATCTGCAAGGCAAAACTTGCCTTCCACAACAGTACAAGTGCGATGCACGAGCACCTGAAAAGGAAGCACATTGTGGCTGATTGCGACAACGAGGAAGGTGGACCGTCGTCTAGGTAAGCTAACTGGCTAAGCTAACAACATTAGCGTAAAACTTAGTTTCTCATACCGATGATGGAAAAAAAGTATTTTGTGTTGTTTTGGCCAGTGCCTTATCCTTATTCCATCAACTGTTTGCACTTTATGATACGTGTTTGTTGCTACAGGCTGCATATTTCATTAAAGGTTTAATGAACTACCATCTTAATCGTCTTTATTTTAGTTAGCATATACCTCATAATATAATCATATGTAAATTAGATGTAAAATCTAGGTTTTGTATCCAATTTATATATGATCCGATTAGTCGACTAATCGAAAAAATAATCGATGACTAATCGATTATCAAAATAGTCGTTTGTGGCAGCCCTATTCTTAACATATCAGTCTTTACCGACTAGATATAAAAACTAGATTCATTGCTGTAATTTGTTGACTGTTTGAGCAGCATCGGTGTAATAAGTCATTTCCCTCCGTGCTCTATTGTTTCCTCTGTCTCTTCTACTTAATCTCCATCTGATAAGAGTTCCAGTAAAACCAAACTGGTCTTGGGGAGGGTCAAGCTCTGAAAGGAGCATCAGACTGGTGAGGTTTGTGTTACTCAGTGATAATCTTAATTGTTTTTAATCCTCCGTTGTGCTGAATCCATGTTCAGATGATTTAAGGAGTTCCTTAACTGAGTTTTACCAGCTGATGCCACCACAAGAAGGACTGGGGCAGACCATCTTAACCTTCCACAGCTTATAGAGCATCCAGACGAGTAGTGGATGGGTGAAAACACGGTCTGGTGAAGGCTCCTGGTGGTAGAGACTCGGCTGAGGTGGGTAGTACCACAGCTTCAGGTTGTCCTGGAGCTCCAGTTTTCCCTTTACCCCCGATCTTAAACAAGGCTTCTGATATCCACCCATGGTCTTCAGGTGGAAGCCCTCTGCCCACAAACAGGACAGCTGAGTGAGGGGTGACCCCGATGGGGTTACAGGGTGGATAGATGTGGGTAACAGGTTGGGTGGAGGAGGGAGGGTTGGAGTGGGTGGAGGAGGGGCTGCCTCTGGGTTTTGAAGCCCTGGGCCCTTCGTTCTGGCCACCCTGGATGGCTGGTGTCTGGCTGGGTCGGCAGCTGCCGATCTTGGCCCACCAGGGCCTGGACCCTGTGACCCCGGGGGGCTCTGGCTGGGGCTTTGCTCTGCCGCCCTTGGGGTGGGTCCAGGGTAGTCTTTGTGGTGGGGTGGCTTGGGTTCGTGCTCCAGGATTACCAACGATCACCCCGATCTCTAGGCCGTCCTAGTTTGCCTCTAGTCTCCGTGGAGACGTGATCGCGTTTGCAGGATCACACTCATCTCTGATCGCTCCTCATTCCTCATCCTCTTCATGCTGACAGTCACTGAGTTGTCCAGTGTGTTTATACACTAAGAAATACTTTTGTTTAGGATTATTTTATTATTATTTATGTGTGTGTCTTTGGTACTTTGGTTGTTGATGTGATACATCTTGTTGCTGTCTGGGTTTTTTTTTTAGGAGCTCCTGATGATTGTCAGCTTAGTTTACTTGTAAAAGCTGTAAGAACTTCTTTGTTGTGTTTCTGTACAGGTGTAGCAGCAGAAGGAAGGCTCCTTCTTCACCTCTGGTTCCTGCAACAAGAGGGGGACACTCTCCTCCACCTTTAACTCCAGGGCCTGTCTTTGGGTGGATCCTGCTGGACTATCCAGCTCCTGTGGTCGCGGCCTCCTGGCTGCCCTCCAGAGAGCTGTTTCCTGTCTGCGCCACCTCCCAGCCTGACTAAACTAAATATTTTAATATGTAGGTGTTGACAAACATGCAGTTATTGTGGTATTTATGTATTTATTTATCAATTTTACTGGTAATTTAAGTTTGATTGACTAAGTATTCTATGAAAATGTTACCACCACTTCCTTTCTCCTCAGCGGAGCTGCTTTCAAAGTGATTTTCCAAACACATGAAGTTTCTGGACAAAGTATCAGACCGGTATCAGACCGGTATCAGATCGGTATCAGACCGGTATCAGACCGGTATCAGATCGGTATCAGATCGGTATCAGACCGGTATCAGACCGGTATCAGATCGGTATCGCCGATACTGACTTGTATTTTACTTGGTATCGGATCAAAAAGAAAGCGAGTGGCATCGTACATCACTACTCCAGTACTCCTGCTGGCAGCACGCGGTGTGACGGAAACCTACGAGCCTGCGTGCTCTAGTCTGGAGCTGCTCTTAAAGGGCCAGCGTCACTAAAATACCCCACACAGTTATCACAATACCAGCTTTACAAGCAGAACGAATGTGAACAGGTAAACAGTTTAAAACATAATAAGCTCCGTTTCACAATGACACATGTTTAATATTAGTTCTCTTTGCTACAGATAAATATATTTAGTTCAGTAAACGGCCTCTCATTACACAGTTCTTACCTTTCAGTTTACCAAACCAAGACTTGGTGGTTCACATGTTGCAGCTGCAGAGCCGAATGTCGCCATGGCCAGGAAAGTGTCTCAGGTAAACTGCAATCACACGTCATCTGTTTAAAAGTGGGTTGTTAATACAAGTTACTTAGACTCTGTTTTACAGAAACAAGTCATGGAAGGTGGAGATTACTGGTTCTCCGGTCAGCACTGCATCTCAGTGAGTGATGACCTTTTCAGCCAGAGCATCTGTAGTTCTACACTTCATTCTCTGTCCAGCATTAAAGTCTTTTCCTACAGATTTAAACATCTGATGATAAAACTTTGTTCAGGCTCTAGACCCCCAAACTCCCTTGGTGTTCCTCTGTTTGATCGGGAGAGGATGGAGCACATCTGGCGGGTCCAGAAGAAGCATGTGAAGAGCATCCAAGATCCACCAGGTGTTGCTCTCTGCACTAAAACTGGGAGCTGACCAAGGGAGGTGTGTGTCTGCCGGTGTTTAGGTGAACCAGAGGCTCAACTTCCTTGGAGTCTTTTCATCTGCAGCTAAACCGCTTCATAGCAGGTTTGTGTTGAGAGAACTGAAACCAGAACGTGTGTGTTATTGTTGACGTGTGGGTGTGTGTGTGATGTGGTTCATGTGTTGTGTCCGCCAATAATGTTTCAGTTTGATATTTCATGTTACGTTTCAATGTACTTCTAGGGAGCAGTGCCAACAGCCTGAATGTTCAGGTTTACCTGTTGGAAGGGCTACACAGGTGGAACCAGGACCAGGTGTTGCTGCCATGGCAACTGAGAAGTCTCCTTTGTGCTGCTACTCTGGTGATTTGCTGCATTCTGTCAACCAAACCTACAAGAAGCTGTTTGGCAGAAAGGTGGCGCCAGAGTTCTGTCCGTCCTCATGTTACACAGGTCAGAATTACATCAGTGTTACCAGGACAAAGGAAAAGCATGAGGCTGCATCTCTCTGAAAACTCTTGTGTTGTACTGTTTACCTGTGAAACTGTGTTGCTTAGTGAAAACAACATTTAGCCTTTTGTTACTGTGTATGTATTTCATGATCCTTCCAGCCGACTGGTTTTTACTCATTCCAGTCTGCATGGTGTTTATTTATTCGGTCTTGTCTCAGGCGAACTCGTAGGAGTTCAGTATCTGTTCCAGCAGACTGGTCAGGAGCTGCAGGACATGAACCCTGACTCAGAGGAGACCGCCCGGTTGGTTGAGGAGCACGATGTGGTGCTTGATGAGGAAGATGAGGGCTTTTCTGACCTCACAGACGAGCCACAGTGCTGGATATGGAGGTTCAACCTGCTCCCAGCACCTCCTCCACGCTGGCCTCTGGCATATCTGAGGCTGGAGATTCCTCACATGAAACTGTGTCAGTAACAGTTATTTGCTGCTGTTTTCTACATACTGTATGTTCACGCATGTTATTGAAACTAAAGGTTTTAAACAGTAATTTTCTGTTTTCTGCTTCATAACATTGGCAGGCTGTTGATGAGCAGAATGTGGCTGGATACCAGCATGTGGAGGAGAAAGATCCTAAATAGAATTTAGGGAACTTGCTCGTCAATAATTGTAAATAGTTCTGATTGTTTGAGTGTTTATTGTAAATATTGGTCTAGTTTGGTATAGTTTAATTATTGTTTAACAGTGTTTATTGAAAAACATGTTTGTCGTTGTTCTTAATGACATTGAACATTAAACAGTGAGTGTGAAATGATTATTGTGGTGATTATGATGAAAGGATGTAAATTACTGGTAAGAAAGAACCACATTGTGACATTAAACTAAATGAAATCTTGTTTTTAGGAATGTGGTTCACCACAAAATTGTGAACTTAAAGATTTATTTTCTTTACCAAATGATAATTTTCTTTGCCTAATAACTAAAGTGGTTATTTGATTTTTCATAATGTATTATGAACAGATGTAAGAGCAAGTAGCACCAAAGCGGTACTTTTGATAGAAAGGCAGCCGTGTTCCGGGTTTTGTTGTAAGCTCTTCCGGCCACCTCTCAGACTAGTGATGCGAAGTTCGACTCTTTTCACTAACCCAGGTCTTTTACTCTCGAACAGTAAAGTGAACGAATCTTGAAGGAATCATGTCGTTCATTTTTACAGCAGGTGGCTGTAAAAAAGTCCGCGATTCTCAAGCAGTAAATACTGAAGGCAACAAAACTGCTGGTAATGCCACAAGCAATTCAAACCATGTGAAAACGTAGGGAAGCAAATACACACCACAATAAAGGTATTTGTGTCCTACATCCTCCCTGCCATTGTTTAACAGCACAACAGTGACTCGGTAGCTATCACGCGACAAATGAACAAGAGACCGAGCCGAGAGCGAACGTACTGCTGAGCCTGAGCTGTGAACTAGAGTGTCTCTAGAGAGAGAGTGGTGTCATCTCCGTTCACTGCAATGGTTCAGTTTTTTCACAACAATGGCGGCGTATGGAGCCCCTCAAAAGTTCCCAGAAGTTAGCAAAAGCTAAGCGACGGTCAACGTATTTCAATGGAGCAGATTGTCGGAGTTACACTTCTTCAAGGTAAGATGTTTGAATAGTCATATTTCCATATCAGTTGTGCATCAAAATCAACTTGACAGGAGTAATTAAATATGTCGACGGATTATCACCGTCTAGATTAATATATTTAGAGATTACAAACCGATAAAAGTTTATGCTAGCACACTGATAGCAGCAGATGCCACAGGCTGATGAATGTAAATTCTGTTCATCAATATAAATTGATCCAACGCCGTTGATAGCGAGGTTAATGTGTAGGGAGAGCGATTGTAGTTACATTTTTATTTAATTTTAATATATTTATAAGGCTGTGGAATTATGGACAAAGATATGAAGATGATTCTGTATGTGGGTCATAATGTGTGACCACCGCATTTCACACATTTAACACTATAGGCCAGGCCAATAATTACACCGTTCATTTTACATAATAACTAGAAAGTCAGCTGTTTTGTGGAATAGTACAGCCCATACAATTATACAATATTAGGGCTGTCATTTGATATTGCAGGGTGAAAAGTTCAGTCATATATATTCACTATGTATTATACTATTATATATTAATTATGTTGTATTATCAGTTCTGGGATTGCCTGACGTTAACTGGGATACTGTTCTTCTTCACCTTCCTGGTTTGGCCACTTTTAAGTGTTGTTTCCTCTTTTTTTCTATATTCTGCAACCTCAACCATATAAATCTCCCTGTGATGTGTTTAATTTAAAAATAAACTTCCCAATGATATGGTCTTTGAAAATGTGTAAATGCATTGTTTTAATATGATTACCTCACATATTTTTTGTTTTCAGTCCCTGATGGTGGTCAAATGTATCCTGCTGACTTTGGCCATCCATATTTTCCTTCTGTCCCTGTCTTTGGGGAAGCCATACATACGCACGCCTTTCTCTGAGCGATTGGAGCATCCCCATGCAGCACAGCATACCATGGTGAAGACTGTATTCAAGGATAGCAGAGAAAAGAAATGGCTAGACATGCTGATCTAGTCAAGTTTTATTGTAAAGGAATTCTTTTAGGTATTAAATGCATTTGGAAAACAAAGGGTGTTTGTCTGATTTATTATGTATATGTAGGGAGTAAGTCTTGGGATAGTTAACAAATAGTGATAGAAAGCCATGTATTTTCCATGAATTGAAATCAAAATTTTATTTATTTGCCATGGATTTTCTGTAAGAACACATTATATTGTGAGTCAGTCTGCCTCAGTCAAAATAAGTCTTAAGACTTAAAAGCAATTCACACAAGTAGATACTAATAAGTAAGAATAGATAACCCATTTATTTTAAATGAATTGGGATCTAAATTTTATTTATTGGATATAGATTTCCTGTAAGAACAGTTATCATTATGCTGTGAGCCTAGATTTATTGTGTAGTCACTTGATACATCATTGTCGTCACCTGTTGGTATGCCTCAGTCAAGTCTGAAAGATAAAGTTAAAAAAACAGAAAATATTAGATTTACATTGCTGTTGATGTCAAACAGGTTTAGTAAACTTAACATGATTCATATCAATGAACACAACTATAAAAATATTGCAAAGCAAAGCCTTCATTGATCATTATTTACCGATTATCGTAGTTTTCTTATTATTTTGTATTGGCCGCCAAGCACTTCCTGGAACTTTTGGAGGCTACATGGACCACGTGATCGGCAAGCGTTTTGAGCTTCCGGTGGCGCCACTCTCTCTCTAGAGGCACACTAAACGGGATCAGCGCCGTCCATGCTGCTGCATTCACGGAGCAACTGGAACACGGGATTTCAGAGCTACTGCTAGGAATCACACATGAAAAACGCATCCTCTGTTTAGTCATTGTTTATATTTTAAATAAATATGTCACGTATGTTCTGTGTCTCTTGTTTTTCTTCAGTGATGCCGCCATATTTTAGATTTTTATATCTTCGGTTTTCCCTCGAACTTGATGGGATTTTGAGTTGAGTTCTCATGTTTCGTATGTACGTGAAACCAGCATAGTGGCGTAACAGCTGCGCATGCGCCACGGAGTCCAAGCTTTGTTTTATTTTGGCGGCTACAGACGGAGCGGAGAGCTGCTGGACCTTCAGACCAGAAGCAGAATGGAGGAGCAGAACCAGAACCAGGACCAGAACCCCACGAGGAGGAACAAAGCGGGACCATCCTTTGATACCACCGGTCGGCAGGTCAGTGTTGAGGACACTAAAGACACGAGGACGAGTCTCGAGGCTCCGTGTCTCATCCGTTTGTTCTGGTTTTCTATCAGAGGTGAAAAAGAAAAGTAGTAAAAGTTTGTGTTTTCATGTTTTCCTCGTTAAAAACCGCAAAGTATCCTCGTTTCCTCGAAGACAGAACCCAACGTAGGAGCTACGTCTGCAGTACAGAGGAACGGAGATCAGGGGCGTAGCCATCATTTTAGAAGTGAGGGGGACAAAGTGCTTAAAGGTCTATTGAGGGATTTATCATCCTCTCACATTCAATTGCGTCTATCCTTAGCAGCTAAAGAACCACATAACCACAAACAACACAGCACCAGGGAACCAACTTTAGTTCTTTAGATTTTGATAGTATCAGATCAGAAATCAGAAATACTTTATTAATCCCTTGCAGGGAAATTCATGTTTTCAGTACAACCCATCCAAGACTAGACAAAAACAACATATGACACAAACAAGAACAGGCAGACTGACGGAGCAGCCGTTTCTACAGCGCTCCTTATATATATATAGTGATATATAGTACGTCACTTTAAAGTCAAAATCTAAAGCTGCCAAACTCTGGTTGAGCTAACACAGAATGACCCTGGAGCATCTACAGGGTGAGTAGCCAGGTAATTAAGTGCCAAATGACAACGCTGAAAACAAAAAGGTCTGTAAAACACTTTTCCTCTTTAAAAAAATCAGCTCCAAAATGAAATGGAAGTGACAAGGTAACACGGTAATAAGCCACATAATTTAATGGCAAGAAGCAACAAGTGGAAGTGACACAACAATAAATATCTCAGCATTAAGATGATGCTATTTATCATTTATTTATCATCAACGATGACAGCACACATGTGCAAAATTAATCAGTTAAAAAAAACGGTTTGACCAGAGCCTGCTGACTAAAACAGTTGTCGAATAATGTCTGCAAATAAATGAACAACAATTATTTATTTATTATTTAAAAATATGTGTAAAACAACAGTGAGCACAAGTTCTGTTCAGATTGAGGAGTGGGTTTATTCCTACGTGGTAGATTAGCCAAAAATTCATGTAAGACTATTGTTTCTTTACAGCAATATTATTTACATAGAAGTAAAGAGAATTCATCCAATTAATTACTTCAGTAAGAGTAAAAATGTAGTAAATGTAGTGAAAAAACTGAAGTATTGTGTAGCCTAACGTCTGATTTATTCATCAAATAACACTAATGTAATCTTTCTTTTAAAATAATAATCAGCAAATTCATGTACTTTAAACTTTAACTACCACTAAATAAATGTAATCTTTGTAAATATAACAGTAAAAGGAACACAAATACATTTATATTCTTATTTTCTACCTAGAAGTGAGTCATCTTAGAGTAGCCAAACCGTAGCCTAACGTTACTTGAGTAAGAGCAGCCTGTTGTTACTTTAGAATAATATTACTCAAGTAAAAGTAAAGATTATTTTACAACAAAACAACTCTCAAGAGTACAATTTATCCAAAAAGTTGGTAAAGTAAATGTCAGGGAGTAGATACTACCACCTCTACCTTAACTAGCTAGCTTAGCTAACTAAACTGACATCTATCCGTCATCCTTTAAAGTCCTCATAGGTAATATAATATATAATATACAATATAGAACGTCTCTGTTTTAGCTAAACAGCATCTACATCCAGCAGCGTTACTCATCTTTCACCGTTTGTTTGGAAGAAACTTTCTAAAGTTTTATGTCTCTTGACTGGTTTGCTGAACTTGTGTGAAGATGTCAATCACATCAAAGACAGCCTGTCTCTGTCCACACACGGTGTTTGTTTGCCGTCTTAGCTTCGCTTGCTCATGGTGTGGCTCGGAAACATGTGTTTCTACATGTTAGATTTAATTAAGAGGCTGTAATGGCTGTAAAAAGTGCGGGGACAGAGGTCAGAGATGCGGGAAGTGTGGGGGAGATAATATATCACGTTACTTTTACACAAAACGTGGCGTATGCTGCGTTCACGCTGTCTCGTAATTCCGAGCGTCCGAGAGTTGTTGACGTCATTATGGAGCAGTTCCCGCTTTAAATGCTGCTGGACAATGTCTCCATCAGCAGTATTGCTGAGTCATGGTAGTTACTCCTGATAGGAAATGTTTCTCCTGGACGAAGGAACATGAATCATTCAGTTGGATCCACAGCAGAAAAATAACATGTAGGTGACTTCAGTCCTTGTTTGAATGTTGTTCCCTCAGTGAGGTTTTTAGTTCCTCGTATCCTCCTGAAACACTGAGACAATCTTACTGTAACAGTCCAGTAACCTGCTGGAAGAAGTTCACAACCACACGACTGTCAAGATGACCTGTAATGATTGTTAATCTCAGTTAGTTTACTTGATATGAAACATGTAGAAAGCAGAACTTTACACGTTATTTAATAGTTTTAGTTCAACTCCACCATTTTAAATTAGCTCTACGTAACTTTTTATTTACTTTTTTACTTTAGTGTTACGACCCGTCTTAAGGGGTAGGGACGGGCGTAACAAAAAACCACGGTGAGGACAGATGGTATTTCAAAATAAAAGCACATTTATTTACAACTCCCGTGGTAAGTGATGGACAACCTGTAAAACAAAAGATGAGCTGCGGTTAGCGGACCTGCAGAAAGAAACAAACCAAAACCTGTACCAAACACTCACCGAGTGCACACACAGACACCACCGCAACTCGGTGAGGAAACTAAAACCAAACAAAAGCAACAGGCCCATAAACTAAAGTGACCGTCGTCACAACACAATAAAACGCTAACCTAGCCCAGCTCTAACACAACCACAAAGTAAACTTAACACAACTAAACACTTAAACACCTATTGTGGAAAAGGAGGTGGTCGCGACACACACACACCCAGTGCACAACATGAGGGGGAGACCGGAGCCATTCTGGTTTCTCCCCCTCCAGACCTGCCTCGGCTGCAGCCTTTTCAGCCTCAGCTTTCCTTCGGGCTGCAGCCTGACTGGTCCAGAGGGATGCCAGTCAAAACGGGGCGGGGGCAGAGTCGCTGGCCTTGGCCACTCCGGGCAGCGCTCTGCAGTCCCTAATCAGCGCGTAAACGACCACAGCTGCCTGCAACAAGCAGGGGCCGTAACATTAGTCAAAACCTCTTTTTCTAATAAATAAGCTTTTTCTATATTAGACTAAAAGTTTAGTCCTTTTCTTTAACACACAGAGTATTTTCTAACATCAACTTTAGTTTTGTTAATATTTCAGATCATGTTTCATTATTCTAGTAAAGATTTACAGGTTTCTGTCTTTACACGGGATTTCAATAGTAGATTTTTCTGGCTGTGTTTTCCCTTTTACCAGATATAGTTTCCCCTAACTATAAAACACAGTTTCAGTCCAAACGTCAGTGTTTTTATTTATTTCTCATGTTTACACACATGTCAGCTCATCTGTGGTTATTCTAGTAAATATGAGGAGATTTAATTTTTCTCTACTAAACTTGTTTGTGGATTCAGATTCTGGTCGACTGTATTTGTCCTTCAGCCAGAATCTGTTTCCCCATAAAACTTTAGTAAATAAAGAAGAAAGGTCCTCATATTTACTAGAGAGATGAAACACGATCTGTGTGTAAAATAAAACAATTCCAGTTTGAACACACTGGTCTTTCTAGAAAGAGGAAACTGGTTTTATAAAGAAAAATCAGCCATAAACATCGACCACAGCACGTGTCTCTGCTTCACTTCCATCCATTCGTTCATTTGCTGTCCCTGCTTAGTCCAACACAGGGTGGTGGGGGGGTGGAGGCCATCCCTGCTGCTACCAGCTGAGAGACAGTTTCCACCCTGGACAGGTCACCAGTCCATCACAGGACCAACACAGAGACAAACAAGCTGTCACTCACTCCAATGGAGAGTTCAGAGACATGGATGAAGCTAACATGCATGTTTTTATGTTCCAACATGGAAACTCATCCCTGCTTCACTTTAGTAAAGAAAGTCCAAACCTCTGCACATGTACAAGAGTCAGAAAAGATGACGTGACGTTTCTGCTAAATATCACCTGGAGAAGGGACAGAAATGATGTCAGAGCAGCTTTCTTGGAGGGAGAAAGGGATGATATTTACTAGAGTAATGAAACATGATCCAGCCTGCGTGGAAATAAAAAGCTGATGTTTGAACAGAGATTGGGCTTCAAAGAGAGACGATATGAGCGACTGTATGATGGGATGGAACTTTCTGCTGTCAATGCAAAGACGTTCACGTCCTATTTTCCCTTCATGGAGGCCACGTTTTGGATCAGAAACATCCAGAAACAGCTTCTTGTTTACGATGGAAACATGGACTAAACGTATTAAATTCTGTTATATTTCATATCAAGTAAACGGAGCCAAAGAGAGTAAAAGTCCTTCCAGGTGATCTGGATGGTAGTTCGCTTCTAAACTTCTCCAGCGTGTTATTGGACGTCACTTCTTTCCAGGATCTGTGTCGTCAACGTCATGACGTTCATGCATGAGAACTTTGTTAAATGATGATGAAGCTGATGTTGGAGGAAATGAGAGTTTAGGCGAACTATGATTGTTTTAATGTTTCAGCAGCTCTTCTCTCTCATTAGAAACCAATAGTTTAAGAGTTGGTCCAGACTCAAGCAAACCTCAGTGAGGGAACAACAAGCCTCAAACAAGAAGTGAAGGGACCTGCATGCTGTTATTTTTCTGTTTCCGTGGTGAAATAGAGCGTAGTCAGGAGGATCCAGCTCTACTGAACGAGTGCATGTTCTCTCGTGCAGGGGAAACATTCCCTATCAGGGAGAACGACCTCGGCTCCACAACGATGCTCCATAGAGCCGCATTAAACTCATTCACACAATTCTACCTGCTGCACTTTTTCTCTACATCTTATCAAACTGGATCCAGATTCCCTCCAAGAAGGAAAATGCTCATGAGAGAGACACGCCACCAACACGTGTGTCCAGACCGTAACTTGAGAGGTGTTTGCAACTGGAGTTGAATTAAAGCAAAGCGGTTGGGGCGGTGGGAGGAGTCTGCAGCAGAGCGCTGCGATGCCAGCGCCGCTCGATTTACAGCTGAAAACAGCAAAAGAGGAAACTGAGAAAATAATCATTTCATTTTTATGATCGTTGAAAACCCAGATCGTAATTGAGATTAAAATGCGTTTAATCGTCCAGCCCTACTTTGTTGTTGCTCTTCTTCATCTTTCAACTAGAGGTTTGTGGTTCATCTCATATTTAACACAAAGTTTTATCCTGATAAAACTGTTTCATTCTGTGGAGTCACTCTACATATTCTTAAAGTTCAGGTCTCAGATAACGTGTTAAAGTTAATAAAATCTACTAAGAATATTAAATCCATTAATCTACCATTTATTACCATGTGATAGTTTAAACATATTATAATGTGGTTTTCTGCTTCTGGGTATCTATTAGGGGACAAAATACAAGTATCAGATTGTGTTCAACAGGATTTTAAGCAAAGTTCATACCATAAATTGAAGCAAAATGTCTCACAATCTGTATGTGACAAACATGTCATGTGGGACTCTTATGGGTTATTACGTCCGTTTCCAGTGACGTGAGCTTACTTTCATGTGACTTATTGAGACTCTGCACTGGTTTCCTGTGTCTCCTCCGTCCAAAATCAGCTACTCTTGTCAAGATGATGTCAAACTCAGATGTTTTCATTCACCAATGTGGATTACGTTCTCCTGTAAACTATTGCAGTGTGTTGCTGCTCACATTAGCAGCTAACGCTAAAACTGCAGGCTCTCACATTAGCAGCTAACGCTAAAACTGCAGGCTCTCACATTAGCAGCTAACGCTAAAACCGCAGGCTCTCACGTTAGCAGCTAACGGTAAAACCGCAGGCTCTCACGTTAGCAGCTAACACTAAAACTGCAGGCTCTCACGTTAGCAGCTAACGCTAAAACCACAGATTCTCACTATAGCAGCTAACGCTAAAACCACAGGCTCTCACGTTAGCAGCTAACGCTAAAACCGCAGGCTCTCACGTTAGCAGCTAACGCTAAAACCGCAGGCTCTCACGTTAGCAGCTAACGCTAAAACCGCAGGCTCTCACGTTAGCAGCTAACGCTAAAACCGCAGGCTCTCACGTTAGCAGCTAACACTAAAACCGCAGGCTCTCACGTTAGCAGCTAACGCTAAAACCGCAGGCTCTCACGTTAGCAGCGAACGCTAAAACCGCAGGCTCCCACGTTAGCAGCGAACACTAAAACCGCAGGCTCTCACGTTAGCAGCTAACACTAAAACCGCAGGCTCTCACGTTACCAGCTTACGCTAAAACCGTATGCTCTCATGTTAGCTGCTAACGCTAAAACCGCAGGCTCTCACGTTAGCAGCTAACGCTAAAACCGCAGGCTCTCACGTTAGCAGCTAACGCTAAAACCGCAGGCTCTCACGTTAGCAGCTAACACTAAAACCGCAGGCTCTCACGTTAGCAGCTAACGCTAAAACCGCAGGCTCTCACGTTAGCAGCGAACGCTAAAACCGCAGGCTCCCACGTTAGCAGCTAACGCTAAAACCGCAGGCTCTCACGTTAGCAGCTAACACTAAAACCGCAGGCTCTCACGTTACCAGCTTACGACACAACCGTAGGCTCTCATGTTAGCTGCTAACGCTAAAACTGCAGGCCCTCATGTTAGCTGCTAATGTTAACGTTAAGTTATAATGTTACTGTTCAGAATTCATGCACAGGCGCATGAGAAAAGAAATATTTTTAAGCTGGATCTAAAAATGTCGACATTGGCAGTTTGTTCCACTTGTTTGCAGCATAACAGCTAAATTCTGCTTCTCCATGTTTAGTCTGGACTCTGGTCTGGACTAGTTGACCAGAGTCTTTGGATCTAAGAGTTCTGCTAGGTTTATATTCTCTGAACATGCTGACCCTCTTCTCTTTGCTACCAAACAGAATAATCTGTCTTGTCTTCATTAAATTGAAGGGGTTTGGTGGAAGCGATGAAACGATACATGGACATATTTTAACTATAATCCATCATAATTTCACTGGCAGACCAGGTCACGTTGAGCATGTGTTCCTCATCCTTTGCTCATATTGTGGACATGTGTGTCTTCAGGGTGGAGTTTTACACTTCAGAAAATTCTCAGAAATAAAGCCACAGTTACCAAAGTCAGGATGTTGTTGCTCTTTGCTTTTTTGGAGTAACTGATTCCACAGTTAGAACTTTATCTGTACAAAGCATCACCCTAAGTAGATCAGAAAGTATCTGCTGTTGGTTGGAAACCTTCTAAGTCTACAAACCTTCCTTTAATTTTCTAATTATTGATGAAAATAACCAAACACAATGTGTTGCTGTATGTTAAACTTATAGATCTGCTATTTTCTTGTGTGACATGTTTGTATGATGAAGCATCAATTCATGAAAAAATCTGAAATATAGAAATTAAAGGTTTCTGTCCAACAGAATTTTTAAGTAAAACACGGCAGCATTTCTTCCCTGTTGATGGGAAAGTCTCGGCTAAAGCTTTCAGTCTGGTAAAGGACCTGGTTATTATGTAAAAGCTTTAAGGTTAACTTGTTTTATGAATTACTTGTTATAACCTGTCGACCTTTATTCCACTTTTTAATACATATTATTGACCTAAATTCATTTGTTAAAAGACTAATACATTTTTCATTGGACTAAAACTATCAAACTTAGTCATGACTAAAATGTGACTAAAACTAAAGTATTTTCGTCCTGAAGACTAAAACTGAGACGTCTGCTGTTTGGGAAATTCTGCCCAACAGAAGCACTGCAACGTAAACCTTTCAACACAAGAAGAACACAGAGCATTACTTCATGTGTACAATTTTACTTACAAGGACTGTATGCACTAGGGCTGCTCGATTATGGGAAAAATGATCATCACGATTATTTTGACTGAAATTGAGATCTCGATTATTTAACACGATTATAGATAAGAGGTTTTGGGGGGGGACATTTGAAGTGTTTACTGTGGTAATGCCGACTAGTTTGTTTCCACCAGGTCCCCATAGCTATTGTTTGTCTCAGACCAGCAGCTTTGTTCCGCTTGGTCTGATCTGGAAAAAAATAGTCTGGAGACATTTCGTTTTCACGTTGAAATCCACGTCAATAAAATGTAGCGCGACATTTCTATACGGCTCTGGTGCGGCTTTACCACAGGTCCGTAGCGGTGGAGAAACATCGGACTGTCACCACGTCTTTCACACACCCTCACTACACTCGTCATACAGGGAAGAAAGAGACAGTCCACTAACATGGTGGTGAGACGGCAGTGATGCCGTTTGTCCAAAGTGTTGATGAGGTTCTTAAATCCCGGATTGTTCACTGTGTTAATAGAGAAAAAAGTTCTGTTTGTTTATAACGTTTGTCTCTCTGTGACTTTGGGAGCTGGTGGATTATTTAGTCGCGACTTACAAAAATTGAACATTTTTCTATTTTTTTGTGTTGCGTCGCAAGCCCCCGTGTGCACGTCTGCGTGCACGAACGCAACATTTTACATGCACGACTGTCGCCTGTCGCTTGGCTGGAGGAGGGCAGCGATTTTCACTTCCTCACGCAAGTTTACATAGAAAATGATGGAGAAGGAGCGACGTGTGTCCAGGTGTCTGCAACTCGTTCTGAATAAAACTAAAGCGGCTGTGGGAGGAGTCTGCATATTAAAATAAAACAAACCTTCACACAAATACATACATAGCCATTTAAAAAGTAAATTTATTATAGTTTCCCTCACACACTGTCGCTGTGCACACAAACAACAACTGGTCATGATGATGATGATATTATTATGATGATAATGATATTATTATTCTTATTATATCACATTATTAGAAAAGGGCCCTTTAAGGTTCTGAAGCACACAGTTTGATCACTGACCAATCAGAATCCTTCTCCCGCCTCTTTACATACAATATACACGTGAACCTGCTGACATTAAGATTATGCAAGTTAACTAGAGGCAGCTTATTTCTCTTTACATGTTAACTATAGGTCCAAATCCTTACTAGTGGCACTAGCTACGGTCTTTTCTTACTGATCTAGCAATATGATAAGGTTTTAAGAGGTTACATGCCAACTTATCAAGACAAAAATGCCAACTAGATGACTAGCTAAGGTTTACTTTTTATTTTACAAGTTAACAAGTAAGACATAAAGATTTACTTGTTAGCTTGTGAGGCACAAATTGTTTATGAGTTCCACTTTTGTTTTTTCACTCTTTAACAAGTAACACAATTACAATTTTACTAGTGAACTAGTTAGCTACCAAAATAGTGACTAGTAAGCTAGTGACACCTATTCTGTTTTGCACATGTAAACAAGTGGAGAGTGTTGTCTCCTACCAGCCAGACTATTTGTCAAACATGTAAAGCCTTTGGTATGACATGTTGGTCATTTTTCTTACATGTTAGATCTGTCCTTTAACTAGTTATTCATTTCTTGTTACTTGTGGATAAGTATATGCTACTAGTAAGTCATTTGTTTTACATGTTAGCCTTTTTTTTACACTTGTTAATTAGTCCATGGTCTTTAGTCTCACTAGTGAACATGTAACATCAAAATATACTTAAACTAGTCAACTAGTTAGCACTTTGTCTTTACAAGTTTACGTGTAAGCTGCAACTTGCAGCCACTAGGTGGCTATTTGCAGTTCTCTGGACCACATGTTAGCTAGTATCTCAAATGGTAATGAACTGGGTGGGCTGTAATGAAATCCTGGAGATATGATTTGTAGGCATTTTAAATTTTGAATTGGGGAGCCAATGGGAGGCCTCAATAAGCCTTTGCCCCACCTATTTATTTGCATATAATTAACTAGTTGAACTAGGGAGTGCTACGTTTTAACTAGTCCACTAGTGATGATTTCGTCAGTCAGGTGTTCACAAGCTGAGAAGGTATGTCACTTACTAGTATTGCTAGAGGGTATTTTGGCTTCACTAGTTAACTAGTAATCCCTCTTTAGTCACACTTGTTCTCTAGTAAGATCAAAACTGGCATTTACTAATTAAGTAGTAAGCTTTTTTATCTTTACTAGATAATTAGTTAAACATTTGGGCTTCGCCTGGTAATTTAGTGCAGATTATTGTTGGCCACTAGTTAACTAGAGGAGAAGACTATATGTTGACTAGTTAACATGCTGATATTGTGCAGTTAACTAGTTAACTAGTAAAACATACTAGTCAACTAGTTTGGTCCAAAGTCCTACTAGTGCATTAAAACGCTGACAAGATATTCATTTTATTTGACTATTATAGCAAGTGGCCTCACTTGTACAACTTCTGTTCAAACTACTTGCACAAAAGTGTCACTAGTTGTTAAAAAACTGTTACTAGTCAGATTTTGAGTTCCACTAGTCTATTAAAAATGCCCATAAAATATGAGCACATGTTAACTAGTTTGTGCATAATGCAAGCTAGTGAAGGAAACTGATGTTTGATATCAAGAATATGGAATAAATGCTCAAACGGCTTGCCATATGACGCTACCGGAAACGAGATGTTAACCCTTTAACTCTGGGTAGCGGAGGCTGCAGGTGCAGTCAAACTAAAAATTAAAGTTTAGAGAATTTAAAGGCCAGAAATGTGGATAATGAAGCAGTGAAGGTGCATGGATGGAAGTTATTGTGCATATAGTGAATATTTCTCTCTCCTCACCTTCTAGAAGCTGTGAGATTCTCATCCTGCTTTCTGTCTGTTCACCTGATGCTGATATTCATCACATATTGTTCCTTCTGTGTTTAGAAGGAAGCAGCTTCACAGCTTTAAATTCATCCTGCTGACTTTTTACCTTTTAGTAAGTAAATCCTGAACATTTCATCCTTCTTTCTCATAAAGATGTGATTTTATATATGAAGAAATATTTTAACTGTTGCTGTTTGAAGAGAAAACTGCTGCTAAACCTGTTTATGTGTTTAGTTCAGGGGTCTGCAGCCTTTCCAATCCAAAGAGACATTTTTCCCTCAGCCAGCTAAATAAAACTCCTTTAGAGATGCAAATGTTACCAGACTTTTCAAAAAGGCAACTTAATATATATTTTTAATGAAGAGCCACCATAGGATGTTTGTTATTTTTGAAGAACCACATTTTTATTTCCATTTTTAAGGTTTTAAAACAAAGAAAAGCATAAAACCTTTATAAAAGGAGAGAGACACTTGCAGCTCCAGAGTTGCAGGTTGGAGACCCCTGATGTCGTGTTTGTAAACCAAAACTTACTGCATTTTCTTTTTATAGCTGTAGGCCTTTTTTTGAAGGAAAGAGACATTTTGAGCGTAACAATGCGATTAATCGCAGCATGTCATGCGATTAATCGCAATTAAAAATTTTAATCTTTGCCCAGCACTAAAGAATAGCAATACTTGACTACATGAACAAAAGCTACAAAGACAGTGTCACAGAGAGGCTTTGTAACATGGCTTCTCTCCTTGATCCACGCTTTCACACAGAATATCCCGGTGAGTGAAGCCAGCAAAGTCCAAGCTCTTAGTGAACTGGAGCATCTTGTGTCAGACCAGGGTAGCACAGCCCCAGGTGTTTTAGAAACCTCTCCTCCATCATCAGGTGATTAGATGAGTCGGGGTGCTGCTAAAAAGCCAAAGACGAGCCTGGAAGCTTTTTGAAGGGAGCAGTTAGTGCCAAGACAGATGTAACTGCAGAAAGGTTTTATCTGAGCTGAGCAGCTATCCGAATAACCCACCAGTAGACAGTGACTGTGATCCACTTATGTGGTGGAAAAGACACAGTAAACTTTCCCCACATCAGCAGATTATCCAGAAAGTACCTATGCATTCCAGCTACCAGCTCTGCATCTGAAAGGTTGTTCAGCACAGGTGG